>NC_056733.1:115043137-115125637 GCF_019279795.1 Protopterus annectens | reverse complement strand
AGGGTGCTTCTCAGGTGTCTGTAGTTCCATCTTTACAGAAGGTTATTAGGCCTAATACTTCAGTGGCTAAAGGCCATGCTAAGGCCAAACCTTGTCATGTTGGCCCTGGTCATAGTTCTAGCTCTCCAGCCCCTGTTCCTAAAAAGCATATGTTAAAAATGGCTGAGGACTTGATTACTTTGATCAGGGGTTCTATGCCCCCCCCCCAGAGAAGAGGCCTAGGTGGAGGCAGATTTAGAGGGGATGGATCATTCCTCAGAATACTCTGATTCCTCAGTTGAAGAAATTCAGGAATTCCCTTCTTATTTAGACTCGGATGCAGAGGACTCCTGTCCTTCTGCTTCTCCTCCTGAGGATTTTTCTTTTTCTGAGACCTTACATTCCATGAGGGAGCATTTCAAGTGGGAAGGTCAAGATTTTTCAGATTCTCGGAAACGGCTCAGGGAATTTTTGTTTCTGCCACAGCATAGGCCCTTGGCTATTCCTCCTGTCTTAGAAGTTGTTCAGGATGTTTTTTCTGAATCTTCCCTTAATCCTGATTCTTTACCTCCTGCCCCGGTAAAGCCAGACAGATATTATAGAGTTCCTGAAGCTCATAAGTATTTGTATAAGAGTCCTAGAGCTGATCCGGAAACTATTACTCAAGGTCCGAAGGGTATTAGGGCTTCTGTGGCTAAGAATCCAGTTCCTTTGGATAAAGATTCTAGAGCTTTAGCTAGATGGGGGAAAAAAGTGTACACCTCCTCTACGTTAGCTATGAGGGCTTTGAATTGCCAATTTCATATGCTGAAATATCAGAATTTTTTGTTAGGTCAGTTGAAATCTAAGGTGGATGCTTTGTCTGAGGGTATAGAGTGTCAGGAGCTCCAGGAGTTGGTTCATGCATCAGATCAAGTTGGCAAGCATTCTTTGCAGTGTGGTTTCGATGCTCTTCAGACTGCATCCAGGGTGGCTGATACAGGTTCAGTTATTCGCAGGCATGCCTGGCTTAAGGATCAAAATTTGTCAGAGCATGTTAAGGCTCGGATTTTGGATGCTCCTCTTCAATCTGAAGTACTTTTTGGTCCTTCTGTGGAATCAGTTTTGAAAAAGATGGAAGATAAGGCTAAGTCTATGCAGACGGTCAAAGATTTTCTGCAGGTGCAGCCCCCTAAGTTTAGTAGGAATTGGCCTGCTAGAGGATGGTCTTTTCCTTCTTCGGATTATCAGTCTAAGGGCAGGTCTAGGCGTGGTAGAGGCAGAGCTCACGCTCAGGGTTCTTTCAGACCTAGGACTTGGAGCTCTCCTGCACAGTCTTCTGGTGAGGGCAGGGGTCAGCCTTTTCGTAAACAGACCCAATGACCTGTATTTTCCGCTGCCAGACCCTTCTCTACTGGCAGCTCCTCTAGGAGGAAAGTTGGGACTTTTCAAACAAAACTGGCATTTGGTCACCCAGGACAAATGGGTGTTGGATATAATAAATCACGGGTACAAGTTTTATTTTCACACTTTTCCTCCTTTCAAAGGCATGCCGGATGTGCCTCCTCAGCAAAGGTTGGAGGCCCAGAAGCAAATTTCTTTACTTTTACTGATGGGAGCAATTCATGTGGTCCCTCCGTCAGAAGTAGGCCTAGGTTTTTATTCCCGTCTATTCCTAGTGCCAAAGAAAGGAAACACTTGGAGGCCAATTCTGGATTTGTCCATTCTCAATACCTACCTAGACATTCCAAAGTTCAAGATGTTAACATTACAACAACTTCTGCCTATGCTAGGCGAAGACCACTGGATGGTAACCCTGGACCTCAAAGAGGCCTATCTTCACATCCCTATCAGGCCCAGCTGCAGGAGATTCCTGAGATTTCGGGCTGGTACTTCTCATTATCAGTTCTCTGCATTGCCCTTTGGTTTATCTACTGCACCCAGAGTATTCACAAAAGTTCTGGCTCCTGTAATTGCTTTTTTCAGACAGAGAGGAATACAAATGTATCCTTATCTAGACGATTGCCTGATTCTTGCTCAAAACAAAGACAAGTTACTACAACATCTCCAGTATGTAATGGCAATTTTAAGGTGCCTAGGGTATTCTGTGAACGAAATAAAGTCCAGTCTAGTGCCCTCTCAGGACATGTGCTTTCTGGGTGTGAGGCTGAATACAGCTTCTCGGATGGCATTTCTGACCCCGGACAAACAAAGAACTCTTCATCTATACTTCCAGCAGTTATCAGTAATGTCCAGGCTGACTGCAAGGACAGTCCTTCAAGCCTTGGGGTTCATGGCATCTTGCATTCTAGTACTTCCCAATGCCAAACTGCATATGAGGAAGCTACAATGGTATCTCAAAAGTGTGTGGACGCAACACTGCCACGGATTGGACACTGTCATTCCGATTATACCTTGCATCCAGAAGGAATTCTTGTGGTGGGCTCAGGAATGTCACCTAAACAAAGGACTCTCTGTGACCCGACCAGAGGCGAGTCAGATCCTAACGACGGATGCCTCGGACTTGGCTTGGGGAGCACACTTCAATGGGAAATGGATACAAGACATGTGGCCTCCCAAACTACTACATTTGCATATCAACATGAAGGAGATGTTAGCAGTCCAATTTGCTTTGATGGCCTTCAAGGACCTACTTCAGCCGGGACAGGTGTTAATTCAAACAGACAACACAACAGTCATGTGGTACATCAACAAGCAGGGGGGAACCCATTCCTACCCTCTTTGCAGACAAGCAATGATTTTGTGGGAGACTGCTCTGAGTTTGCAAATCAATCTTCAAGCACGGTTTCTGCCAGGAGCACAGAACTCCCTAGCAGATGTATTGAGCAGGCAAATTGTGGATCCCCACGAGTGGAAACTCGATCCTCAGGTATTTAAACAATTGACCGTGGCTTGGGGAACTCCAGACATAGATCTGTTCGCTTCTCCACTGAATTTTCAACTGCCAAAATTTTGCACAAAGATGTTCCACCCAAATGCTTGGAAAGTGGATGCTCTGTCTTTCAGTTGGAGCAACCTTCACGTTTATGCTTTTCCTCCTCTGCCCCTTCTTCCCAAGGTACTCTTGAAAGTCAGGCGGGACAAGCCTTGCATGATTCTAATTGCACCAGATTGGCCACGTCAGCATTGGTATCCTCTGCTGAGGAGTTTAATTCAGGAGCCTCCTTGGCTTCTGCCACAGGTTCCTCATTTGTTATCCCAGTCAAACAATCATTTTCTCAATGTTCGGGTGCAGTCCCTGCATCTGACAGCCTGGTGTATTCTGTGATGGAGCCGGTGGGGTCTCAGCTTCCTCAACAGGTTTTAGATGTCATTTTGGAAGCCAGGCGGCCTAGTACCAGAAAAGTTTATGCTGATAAATGGAAGAGGTTTTTTCTTTGGCGCACAGCACAGGGCTTTGATGTTTCAGTGCCTAATTTGAGTTTTGCACTACAGTATCTTGCTGAGTTATTGGACAAGGGTTTGTCATTCTCTTCTGTGAAGGTTCCTGCTGCAGCCATTTCTGCTCACTATGATTGTGTCCCTCCTTTATTTTCTCACCCTTTGTTCAAACAATTTCTTAGTGGGCAAAGAATATAAGACCCCCACGTAGAGCTCCTACTCCTTCCTGGGATCTCAATTTTGTGTTGGAAAAGCTTACTTTACCTCCTTTTGAACCTGCAGCTTCGTCTGAATTGAAGTTTTTGTATTGGAAGACTGCTTTTTTGTTGGCCATTACTTCTGCTAGGAGGGTATCTGAATTGCAGGCACTCATGGCAGTTGAACCCTTTCTGATATTTCATAAGGATAGAGTTTCTTTGCGAACTAACCCTACTTTTATGCCTAAAGTGATTTCTAATGTGGCCTTGAACCAGTCTATTCATTTGCCTACTTTTTATGCTGATCCCCAAAATAAGGGGGAAAAAAGTCTTGCATTCTTTGGACATCCACAGGCAGTTACGTTACTATTTGAGCAGAACTAAGGAGTTCAGACAGACTCAACAGTTATTTGTTTGGGTTTACAAGGGAAAGCTGTTTCAAAGCAGACTATTTCAAAGTGGATTGGTCAATGTATTGCCTTTTGTTATTCTCATCATTGGAAGAATGTTCCTGCTGGGATCAGACCTCATACTACTAGGGCTACTGCCACATCTACTGCTTTTTTGAGGGGTGTAGCTACTAAGGATATTTTGGAGGCAGCTACTTGGAGTTCAGTACACACTTTTACTAAGCATTACCATCTCCCTCTTTATTCCAAGTCCAGGGCTGGGTTTGCCACTGCAGTTTTACAGGGCATGTTAGCAGCTGCTAATGCTATTTAGTTTGCCAGCCTCCCTTTTCCTTTGCTTTGGGATTCTACCCACAGGTTATGACTGCAGCAATGTGAGACGAAGAACATAGTACAGTTTTGTACCTACCATAAATGTAGATGTTCGAGGATCTACATTGCTGTAGTCCTATTTTCCCTCCCTCCTTCCCCTCTATAGTTTGTGGTTGCTGTGTTTACTATTTTGGCTCTGACCTTCATTCCTTCTTAGGCCTTCTGACATCTGGGGCAAGAAAGACTGAGGATATGGCGTCGGTCATGCGCTTATGTACTGTACTACGACGTACTGACGTCAGCTCTAGGCGACAATGACCGACGCCAGCCCAGCTCTTTGGTATTCAGGCCGATAGAGGACAGCGGACTACCCACAGGTTATGACTGCAGCAATGTAGAGCCTCGAACATCTACATTTATGGTAGGTACAAAACTGTACTTTTTCAATGAAATTGACCTGGCACAAGGGCAGATATAGTGATATTTTTTTGTTTGTTTTTTTGCATATGCTGTGTTTCTCACTGTGCACTGTATCCTCTCAAAATGAGACCCATGCCTTAACCTGTCATATCCATGCAGATGCAGAGAAACATCCAAACAACATTCTTCATTATTTTTGTAATTTATTTAATTTTTCCAGTCTTAAGAATTCACAGTTAAAAAAAGTCTCCCAGTGGCTCCATTGCTTTATGGTTCCAGAGGGAAGGTGAGCATGCTGTTAAAAATAACTCATGCAGAAAACCACCTGTAAATCCCTAGACTCTATATTTTTTTATACCTTTGGGACAGAAAGAACAAATAAAGAATAGTTGTATAAAATCTTTCTGTAACCATAGATGTCTTTCTCTTCTATGTTGCAGTATTCTTTACATGAGGGAATCCTCCACCATGGGCAGTCTGACGTCCGGCCAGTATACAAAAGCTTTGAAGTACTGCTAGTACACGAGATGTCGCATGAATGGCTTAGAAGTATGTTGGCCGTAAAAGTGACATCCTATGAGAAAAATGCTGTTGGGTCTGTCTGCATTTAGTTTTCCCACTCACCCTCCCTGTTCTTGTTGTGGTATTAATCTTGGTGGCTTTGGAATTGGCCGCCCCTCCTGTAAATTTGTGTTTGAACACTCCTCCAGGGCCCATCTCATTTGCTCACTCAACCAAATACAATGAGATCATATTTTGATTTCAGACACTCCTACCATCCCATCTGTTCATCTCTATCCCATCTTTATCCTAGTCTAGTCTCATTAGCTCATCCTGCCTAATACAGAGAGAACATTTGAGTAGGCATACCCACTTAGGCCCTGAACTTGTCTGATTGAAGACTTTTGGAACAGGGCTCAGTTCTGAGGTTTTTACTGGTTAATTGGGTAATTTATTTAAATCAGTCGGCTTGTTTTCTATTATTATAAAAAAAAAAAAACAAATTTGCACTTTATCTGCTTTTACTGTATTTGTGTTTCTTCCTACTTTATTACCTTATTTTGCTTTTGCCTCTTCCTAAAAGTACTCAGTTGTGTTTATTCTGCTGCATTTATTACTGCATGTTAGTAGCCTGATTAAATTGTAACTGTTATTCTAAGTCTTTTGGTTAAAGCAGTTGGTCTTCAGACTAGTTGTTTTACATTAAGAAGGTTTGTGGTCTGCACGGTTGTGGCAGGACAGGTAGCTTACATTCTTCTAAGTGGGGAATTGCTGATTGAAGGCTCAGCGCCTGTTATTCTAAAAGTGTATTAGTTCTGGTTTAAGCACTTGGGCTCCAGGCCTGTTATTTTACATTAAGAAGGTTTGTGGTCTGCACTCCTGTGAGAGGAGAGGTTAGATTCTGCCCTTCTGAGCTGGGAATTTCTGGTTAAAAGCTTACTAGGCCTGCTTATTTGAACTGTTTTTCTGATATTGGTGCGCCTTGTCTGCTGTAGCATAGACTAGATTCAGGCCTGCTGAATCTAGCTTTGCTTGTATAACTTGAGCACTAATCCAGGCCATCTATTTTGGAGAAGGTTCCCCTGCACCCCAGTGGCAGGAGTGTACGTTTAGAATTTGTCTGATTGAAAACTGCTGGAACAGAGCTCAGTTTTTTTTTTTTTTTTTTTTTTTACTGGTTAATTGGATAATTTGTTTAAATCAGTTTGCTCATGTTCTATTCTTATAAAAAGATTGCACTTTATTCATCTGCTGTTACTGTAATTGTGTTTCTTCCCACTTTATTACCTTATTTTGCTTGTGCTTCTTCTTAAAAGTGCTCAGTTGCATTAGTCTGCTGCAGTTGTTACTGCTTGGTAGTAGCCTGATTAAATTGTAACTGTTATTCTAAGCCTTTTGGTTTAAGCGCTTGGGCTTCAGACCAGGTGTTTTACATTAAGAAGGTTTGTGGACTGCATTGTTGTGGCAGGACACGTAGCTTGCATCCTTCTAAGTTGGGAATTGCTGATTGAAGGCTCAGTGTCTGTTATTCTGAAAGCACATTAGTTCTGGTTTAAGCACTTGGGCTTAATCCAAAGCCAAAAACACAGCTTCAATGGGACCGGACAGAGTCCCAGGCTGTGTCTTGCACGAGCTCCAAAATGAACTAACCCCTCACCTAAACACAATGTTCAAACACAGCCCCTCTACCGGCTACGTACCCATAGAGTGGCGCACAGCAACAGTTATCCTGCTCCACAAAGGTGGAGCCACAACGGACCCCAGGAACTATCGCCCTATAAGCCTGACTAGCCTGGTCTGCAAGGCTATGGAACTCATTAACAGAGAACATTGCGAACTTCCAAACATTGGACCGTACCCAGTTTTGGCTTTAAGGGCAGATCATGCCTCCTAAACCTGATGGACTTCTTTGAGACAGTTACTAAGGCTATAGACGAAGAAAGGAGGTCCACACAGCCTACCTAGACCTTGCAAAGGCTTTCAATACCATTCCCCATTCTGGTATTATAGACAAGCTCACCAGCCTGAACATAAACCCATACGTCACGAGATGCCTTGCCAGTTGGCTCACGGATAGAACCCACACAGTGAGAGTTGCAGGCTTTAAGTCCGACTCTAAACCGGTTACAAGTGGCGTCCCCCAGGGCTCAGTCCTGGGACCCCTCTTTGTTCGGTATATACTTCTCAGAGGTACAGATGACTGCAAAACTGGGGGCCGTCACTGACTCTCCGTTTGATACAGACATCCTCCAGAAGGGTCTCACTGAGACGGATACCTGGTGTCAAAATCATAGCCTCAAGCAAAATGCCAAATAGTGTATAGTCATCCCCTTTGGAAAAAAAGTACCCGCGAACTACCACATACGTGGTAGTCCCCTAAATACAGAAAATGTAATAAGGGATCTGGGGACCCAAGTAGATGGTCATCTCTCCTTTGATAATCATATTGCCAAAGTGGTTAGAGAATCCTTCTATGTGACCCACCTAATTACAAAAGGGTTTGCATCTAGAATAAAAGAGGTTATTGTTCCCCTCTACTCATCACTCATGAGACCCATGATAGAGTACAACGCCCCATTTGGGATATACCTTATAAGATACCTGCAACAGCTGGAAAGACCACAGAAGTACCTCACCAAGAGGATTACTGGCCTCAAACAGATGCCCTATGCTGCCCGACTGAAGAATCTCTAGCTGTACTCGGTTGCATTCCGCTTACTCAGAGGTGATCTCTGCCTGACATACAAGGCTATGTCCTACCCAGAATTGGACATGCTCCACCTAAAAAAAACCAAATCCCCGAGAGCCACATGCTTTAGGGATGTAAACCTCACCACAACGATAAATAGGATGTGCTGGAGAGACGGATTCCTGTCCCAGAGATTCCCCGTGCTTTGGAGCAGGATTCCAATGTACATTAGGCAGAGTCCCTCACTAACACTCGAGAAGCCTTGACAAGTGGATGGGAAACAGAAAAGTTACCCCGAGGATCACTGCAATGGCTCTGCTGGACAGAGGCACAGGGAACTAATCTAAGGGGGCGGCGAAAGCCAGCACATTTTGGCTAGGCTTATAGATGCCCTCGGTCAGATAGCCTAGTACTTACCTATGAACCTATGAAACATTACAAAATAAATGTAAAATATAGTTTAAGTTTGTGGTTTTAGATGAAGTAAAAGGTTTTGGAGAAGATGTTTAATGCTGAAGAAGAACTTGGGTGGTTGGAATTGTCTTTGCAAATAAGGTTAAATGTATGTTATCCACCTGGTCTTAATAATAGAGAAGATTTTTTGGCTTTTTTTGTGAAGGAAAGGGTTAAAGCATTAATTAACAATAGTACTCCATGTGACCCTAGAGGTATAAATTAGTATTCCTAATTGCATTAACCAGTCTGAAGAAGTCTTATAATTTGAGAAGAAATCGCTTACTGTTTAATGTGTTTGAAGTAATAAATTTTTGTTTGGTTTTACATCCAGCTTTTGTTTGTTGTATACCTCAGTTAGACCGATTTCGACTTTTTTTTTTTGTGTGTTCTTCTTTATGTATTTATTTGACATTTGTTTACCGGGAAAGTCCAACTGGGTATGAGCCCATTTTCAGCAGAGGCCTGGTATTGAAAAGCTCCACAGTACACACAAAGAGAATTAAATTGAACAATGGTTACAAATATTAAGACAATAATAAAGTAGTACGATATGTGGAATACAAAATAAGCAAAATATAAAGGCAAGCAATAAAGTTGACCATACATTATTTACAAGGTAATGAGCAAAATATAAAAGCAAGCAGTAAAGTTGACCATGCTTTATATACAAGTTAGAAGAGGTTCCTAATGTGCATGCTGTAAAAACCATACACTTTTTCTGGCAGGAGAACTAGATAATAAATTTTAGTCGAATTCTGGGATACAGAAAGGTTAGTTTAGGAATATAAAGGAAGGACATTGGAACGTTAAGGAATTAAAGTGAGGTGAGGCTAGAAAGTAGGTAAAGCAGGAAGAGAAGTAGGGTATATCAAGAGAAGGTCTATTAAGAGTGGGGAAGAAGGGAATAGAAAAGAGCACTAAGATGCCAAGGAGCGCGGGCAGATCCAATTATTGGTTAGATATTCTTTCAGCCTAGACTTGAAGGAAAAGTAGTGGGGTATAAACTGATTACTTCTGGAGTGCTATTCCATGATTTGGCAACACAGTGTGAGAGTACAGACTAACCCCGTTAGAAATTTGAGGTTTGTAAATAGATAGTAGATACCTGTGACAGCAGCACTGGCCACGTGATGGAATATAGTGTTGTAGTAGTGATAATGTGGTTTGTGAAAATGAGTTGTAGTACAATAATTTGTGAGTTGATGTTAGTTGATTAAAAGTGAGAAGGTGGGGTAGCTCAAACCAGTTTAGGGACTTGAGAGCATAGTAATGGTGAGAGTAGTGGGTCTAACCCTGTGGCAAATTTAGCTACTTTGTTGTAACATTGACTAAGTTTTGCTTTGAGTGAAGAGTGAAGATTGGTTATGATAGGTAAAGCACATTGAAGGGGAGGGTAAGAGAGAGATGGTGGCAAGGGTTCTCTTGTGGGGTTGGAGATTAATTTCTTAGCCCTATACATCATGCCCAATTTTTGCTTAGTTTTTTTATGATGTTGCTGATATGTAGGTCAAACTTAAGATTGTTGTCAATAGTTACATCTAACAGTTTTGTATGTGACACCACATTAGTTATTATTCCGAGAGGTAATAGCAAAGTTAGAGGCTTCTGGAGATAAGTGTTTTAGTAAAATTAGTAGATGTGTATTTTTTTGGGGTTAAGTAGTAAATGGTTGTTGGTGAGCCAACACTCAGTGGAATTGAATGCTTCTTGTGTTAAACTCTGTAGATGAGAGAGAGTTTGGGCAGAGCAGATTAATGTAAAGTCATCAGCATATTGAATTAAGGTGGCTTGTTTGCTGGCGGTATTAAAATGGTTAATAAAAATGTTGAACTAATGTTGCAGTATTCTTTACATGATGGAGCGTACCAAAGCTTGGGAGGAAACCTGGGAGGAGCAAGGATCAGAAGAGCTCTCTAGAAAGCCATGAAGAATGGAGATGACATCCAGTTTGTAATGCTTGGTGAAGGTATGTGCAGAAGCCCAAGTAGCTGCTTCTAAAATGGGATTAGTATTTAAACCCTTAAAGAAAACACCTGAAGAAGCCATAGCCCTAGTAGACTGAGCCTTAACATAAATAGGGAGGCTTTCCCTATGGACGACGCAACAAAAATAAATGGCCTTTGAAATCCAAGAGGAAATAGTCTGCTTGGAAACGGGCAATCCCAAAGCCCTGGGTTGAAAAGAAACAAAGCTGATCAGATTTCATGATGGCCTTAGTTTTATCCAATTAAGAGTTGTCTATGCACATCCAGGATGTGTAAAATCCTCTCACTAGAAGATTGAGGGGAAGGAATAAAGGTGGGCAAATAGAGTGATTAAGAGACAACTCATTCGCAACCTTGGGCATAAAGGATGGATTAGTATACATATAGACCCTGTCCTTATGGAAAATCAGAAAAGGTGGGGAAACCATTAAAGCTTGCAGCTCAGATACCCTTCTAGAAAAAAATCAAAGCTAGTAACAGAACAGTTTTCCAAGTACAGTTTTGCGAGGAAGCTGTAGCTACAGGATCAAATGGAGCCACAGTCAGCTTCTCCAAAATAAAATTCAAATCCCAAGGAGGAGGAGGAACCGGTTTCTTGGGAGATCAAATGTAAAGGACACCATTGAGAAAGAGTTTATCCTCTAACTTATAAGCCAAACGGGGGGAGACGAAGGCAGAGATGGCTGACAAATGAACTTTCACCGAAGAGTAAGCCAAACCATCATTGAGCAACTCGCACAAGTATGAAAGAGCCAATGGAACATCCATAGACAGTGGATCCAGGTTGTGTGAATGACACCAAATAGAAAACTTCTTCCATTTAAACAAGTAGGATTTTCTAGTATTAGGTTTTCTGGCCTCTTGCAGTACCCTAAGCACGTTCTCAGAAAAAAAGGTGTCTAAAAGGAATCGGAAGCCTATCACCCACAGAGTCGGATGCAAAGTTGACAGATGTGGATGGATGAGAGATCCTTTGTTCTTTGTGAGAAGGTCCACCCTGTGAGGTAACTTGTGATGATTGCCCTTTGCTAAATGCAGAAGAAGAGGGAACCAATGCTGTCTTGGTCAAAAGGGAGTCACCAGCAAGATTTTTGGTTTGTCCTGCTGAATCTTGAATTTCTGAATGAGAGGAAAGGGGGAAATGCATAAATAAACATCCCCCTCCAAGCAATTGATAAGGCATCCACCTTCTAAACCAGAGGATCTGGGACTGTGGAACAAAAAATATTAAGTCTGCGCAGAGGAGAGGCAAATAGATCTACTTTAGGAGTACTCCCACCGGTGAACAACAACCAGAAGCACATCCTTGTGAAGCATCCATGCATGGGATTGAGTCCTGGACCTGCTCAGATTTTGTGCTACAGAATTATGACTGGAGGAGATATAAACTGCCTGAAGAGTCACCTGATACTGAACTGCCACTTCCCATGCCATGAAAGCTAACCTGCACAGAAGGTATGACTTCGTCCAACCCCCCCGTCCCCCCTGTTGGTTTACATACCAAAGAACTGTGATGTCTGTGTACAGTTTCAGAGATCAGGGATAGAAAAGAGGGTGGACAGTTTGAAGAGCTAATATGAGAGCTGTCATCTCTTTGATGCTGATATGGTCTTCCTTTTAAGGTGATCAAAGGCCCTGTGCCTTCATGGAACCAAAGATTGCTCCCCTTCCTAGGTCAGGGCTGTCTATAAACAACTCAAGTGGGAAGAGGTGGATGCAAAGGAAAGCCTGGGTTCAGGGAAATCTGTTGAATCAACCAAAGGTGTTCCTTTTTGAGACAAGGGAGAAAGAGGAGCCAGAAACTCCAGTGGATGTGCATGCTGCATCCACACTGATTTCAAGTACCACTGAAACTTATCTCGTGAAGTTTGGCCAGAGGTAACATGGGAATGGTAGATGCCATGAAACCCAGGAGCCTGAGAACCTCCCTGACTGTAAGAGAAAGAAGAGGGAGAAAACTTTGGAAGTAGGAAATGAGAGACTGAATTTTTGGAGGAGGCAGAGATGACAGCATGATATATGTCTGCAACCTGTACAATGGGGCCATGCGAAGCGGAAAGGAAGGACATTTTGAAATTTATTGTGAAATCCAACCTTTGTAGAAGAGAAATGAACTGTAGATTTTGTTTCAGGATCTAGACAAGGAGCTAGAGAAAGAAGATTGTCCAGTTAAGGGTAAACCTGGATGCCCTTAAGTCTGCATTAAGCAACAACAGGATCAAGACACTTTGGTCTTTTCACTGCCCCAAGGGTATTCACAAAGGGCAAAGCTGAAAACTGAAAGTGCAAGGAAGCTGTAGAGAAATGTAAATATTTCCTGTAAAGGGGATGAATGAGAATGTGAAGATCCACAAAAGAAGGTCTTGCTTACAAGAATTGGTTATCTGAATCTGAAAATATAGAGGGTGATGATTTGGGAACCACTAAGAGAGAAGAACCATTGAATTCTCATGTGCAGTTTTGCAAGAGGTACTATTGGTATGGAAGCTGCCATGGATCCTAGGACCTGAAGAACCTCTCCTGCTGAGACCTTGTTTAGACAGAGTATCACCCGGAGCTGAAGTCTGAGAGCTGAGAGCGACACCAGACAGGAACGGGTGTCGAAGACTGCTCCGATGAATTCTATCTGCTGGACCAGAGTAAGATTGGATATCTCCCAGTTCACAGTTATCCCCAAAAATTCTGCCAGAGAAAGGGTGTACTGCAGGGCTGTTACCAGAAGGTGCTTGGTGGGGACGGTAAGGAGCCAATCTTCAGATACGGAAATACCTGGAATCCTTGCAGTCTCAAGTGAGCTGTAATCACTGCCATGCTCTTTGTGAACACTCTGGGGGCTGTAGAGAGACAGAACGGTACGGCACAAAACTGGGAATAATTGGCTCCTAGCCGGACGCGAAGGAGTCTCCTGGAGCATGTGTTCATTTTTATGTGGTAATACGCATCCCGGAGATCTATTGAGCACATCCAATAGCCTTCCCTTAGAAAAGGGAGAATGGATTGAACCGTGACCATCTGGAATTTGGTTTGGGCAACAGACTTATTCAAACTGCTGAGATCCAGAATGGGTCTCCAGTCCTCTGTCTTTTTTGGCACTAAAAAGAATCTTGAGTAAAGTCCGGATCCACATTGGTGTGGTGGGACTAATTGGACGACTCCTTTTTTGATACAGTTTGTTTATTTCTGAAGCTGCTGCTTCCCTTTGACTGTGTGGAACGTCAGGAAGTTTCGATGGAAGTTTTGGGTAAGTAATAAGGGGAATGTTGTAACATCTGTTTATGATCTTCTGCACCTAATGGTGGTTATAGAGTGCCAGGCAGCTTGGTGTGAAGAGAAACAACCCCTGACTGGTTCCATAGAAAAGCAGTCGGGCCGCTCTTCAGGAGGGCTGGTAGGGCTGCCCGGAAAATGAATCCCTGGGGCCTTGGTTACATGGAACCCTCTGCCTTGATAGGGGTGTCTTACAGATTTGTTACCCCCTCTGCCCCTGGGGGTATCATCACCGTAGATGGCACCAAAAGGACCCTGAGTGGTTTTGCGCCACATCTTCCCACTCCTCTGGTTCCTGGAAAAGGAACGTTGAGGGTTGGAAAAACATAGACCTGTGGCAGACAGGGTCTTAATATCCTACTCACACCTGGCCAGTGTCTCCTTTACCTTGGAGCCAAAAAGGGAAGATGCATTCAGAAAGGAAGACTTGAAGGGATCCGCGAGGTCACAAAAGCACATCCAGGCATGGCGTCTCATAACTATGCCTGAACTCGTAGCTGTAGCTGCCCCTTCGGTTGTATGTGAGAGCAACCTCATGGATGAGTTGGAGACTGATTTGATTGCAGGGTTGCGAGCTGTGAGGCAACTTTATCCATTACCTCATCAAACACTTGTCTTGGGAGTGTTCCAGAGAGTTCAGAGATCAACTCTCTTTGGAGCCTCGTGAAATGTACCAAGTAGTTCAGGGACCGTATGGCAAAGGTCGGTGATGCAAAGACTCACTTCCCCAATCTGTCCATGGCCCAGGGCTCTCTGTTGGGCAGGTGGACAGGAGGATTCTCTTCAGCTAGATCCTTTTTCATGGCCACTGCCGCCACCACCACCATGGCATCGACTGGTAAACCTCTGGACCAATGTGGGTTTTCCTCGGGTGGGGGAGAGTATCTTGTCAAGTCTCCGAGGGATTGCCTCAACAGAATCAGGGTTCTTCCAAATGAGCTGCACCACGAACTGAACTAGCTAGTCTGCAGGCGGGGTCACCCAAGAGGTAGATGGCCGGGCATGGAAAGCCTGCAGAAACACAGACTCCTCGGAAGAAGGATTAGTCGGCTTCCAGTCACCCCTCTGTTTCAGCATTTCAAGGATGTCTCCGAAGGAGACATCATCAGGGGGTGACCATGGGGACCCTTCACCATCATCGAAATGTGTGTCCTCTGTTAGAGACTCCTCAGGCAAGTCTATGTGCTTCCTCTTGCACGATCTCTTCCGAGGGGGCTCCTCAGTGAGGGCTTCTGAAGAGAACTTGGAAGAGTGGGCACCCTGTAGTGGGGGTTCCTGTGGCTTTCCTGCCCAGTATCCCGGGGAGGTAGCCTGTAGCAGCTGTAGCTCAGGGGGAGAAATCTGGGGATCTGACGTTGGCGCAATGGTTCCAGAAGCAAGTGCCCTCTCCATAGCACAGAAAGCAGGTCCGCCCGAAGAGGGATGGGAGCCTGGAACTGAGAAGGACAACCTTGGAACTGGGGTCATACCCCGCTCCATCGGACCCACTCCCAAGGATGGGGCCTCAAGCACGATCGATGCAGACCAAGCTCTCTGCACCGGGAATGGAACCGAAGAAACACTCGGAACCGTGCTGCGAACCAAGGAGCCTGCAGCCCAATCATGGAGTTGAGGAAGTACTGGTTCAGCTGGTACTGAAGACCAAAGGGACAGTCCCGGAGCCCAGTGAGGTCCACTACAGGCACCAAGATGGGTTCCAAGAAAGACATCTGAGCAGGTGGCTTTGGAACCGGAATGGTCAAAGGTGGAGAAGTCAACCCAAGCCCTGTAGGAGGATGGATCGTGGAAGGAGTGGGTATCCCCCTGGCTGCCAACAGCTGATCCACAAGATGCACCACATCCAGTTCTGAAAGGATCCTGGTGAATCTGGTGGATACTCCCGATGGGAAGTCAGGTCGTTCTAGGAACGGGCTGTACACTTGCCCTAGAAACAGGTCTATGTATGGAGAGTATCTGGTCCACGGTGTGGAATCCACAGGCACCGATGTCTCAAGTTTGGAGACAGGAAGCAGTGGGGTCATATCCATTGCTGGGGCTATAAAAGAGCTTGGTGCTGAAGCGGCACTTGGAGCTGATGTGGAGGGTGCAATTGTTATTGCAGAGATGGGCATCGAAGGTGTGCACTGTGCCAAAGAGGCACCCGGTGCCGAGGTCATAGTAGTTGAGCCGAAGTCAATAGTCTGTGCCGAAGGCAGTATTGGAGCCAAAGCTGGCGCCGACATAACAGTCGTAACTGGAGCAGTGGAGGATGGTGCTGATGAGGCAGATTTGTGCTCCAAAGATAGTTTTGGCACTGTAGATTTTACTGCCTTGCCCTGGTCACCAGAAGGTGAAGAGGGAACCGAATGGGGCCTTTTCTTATCCTTAATAGGAGGGGTTGAGACCTCCGTTGCAGAAAGGGCCTCTTCAGAAGGGCGACTTAAGCAGGCCCTTCAGTATTAACTTATTCTTACTCTTGTTCAAAGTGCGCTGACTGAAACTTTGACAAATCACACAGGGAGGTTGCATTGAAAGATGGGGCACCCCCAAACAATAAACACAATCATCGTGAGAGTCACTGTTTGCAAGTTTACCCTTACACGAAACAATGTTTGAAACCCGATGTACCCTTTTTATCAGACATCATGAAAATCTAAACACAACAAGCAATGTTTTAGAATATTATATAAACAAATTGCAAGTTCTGCTGTCTCTATGTCTGCACCTATTTAAATATACACAATTGTCAAAAACATCAAAACACACAACTGGACAGAAAGGGAAAAAGAGAAAAAATACCAACGATGGTATTTCAGGAATACCACAAGGGTAGAGAGAGAAGGCTGTACCACCAATGGTACTTAAAAGATTACAAACCGGGTAGAAGTAGGAGTGAAACTGTAAATCTACAGAGTTATCAATATAAATCTCAAACAAGAAGAAAAGTGACAAAAAACTCCACAAAATTATCAAAAGTTTCCACTTAGCTGAGAGCTTGGCTGAAACGTGGCTTTACGGATATGCGGCAAACTAGATCTGGGATAACGGGGAGAAGGGCATTGTGGGTAGAAGAAAAGGCACCCAAAAGACTGGCAAAACTTGAGATACAGCAGAAGGAGAATCTATTTGTAAAAGATCATTACATCCTTTTTGCACCTCTGAAACCAGAGAGCAGACCCAGTTAGAGAATTCTCTCATTTTAGCTTAGTATTCCCCAAATGTGATCTCTTCCACTGGTGAATCTGTGCCATTAGTCTCTTCTTTGGGGGAAGTATATTCTGCGGGGGGGGGGGGGTGGAATTTGAGTGGAGTAGGCCAAAGATTCATCCTCAGAAGATTCCATTACCCTAGCTCTGTTGAGTGTTGGGGGGGGGGGGGGGGTTAAAGGGGAATCTGGATCAGCTGAAGGAGGCGGCTTAAGAGCCATCAGTGCATTAAGCAAGCCTTGGGAAAAGGTTTCCCAAACTGATTAAGTCTTAGGAGCAGAAATGTGCTTGGTTTCCGCTTTTTTAACTTGACATCGGCCTGATGGAAAGTGGAGGGACCCGATGTAGGCCTGCAATCAGTAATAATAGTTGGAATATCAGATGACTATGTTGCTATAAACTTGTATGCAGTTCCTTTTTTTCTTTGTCTTACACGGTGCAGTGACTCGAGAGAATAAAGACTGAACTGACTGGGGAGGGGACTCTGCATGCTATCTTACTTGGACACCTAAACCTACATAGACAGATGTAAAAGAGATGCATATTGTCACATTGAAGATTATAGAGGAGTAAATTCTGTCAGTGACTGCAGAATGTTCTTTGACGGTGATTGGTTGCTGTGGTTGAGTACGTAATATTTTTTTATTGTTGTGTCTTTCCAGAAAAGCCCATTATCTTACGTTAGTAGTTAATTTTTTTTGACAAGGATCCTATTCTATGATATGTTTGTTTTACTACCAAAGTAGTATCTTCTGTTCAGGGGCTGCAAAAACAGCAAAACACCTGCTAAGAAGGAATCTGTCTTGCATGATCCCAGTTTGCACTGCAGTCCTGTTTGCAGAAATTTTGTTAATGAGTCTTTGAGGGCCGTTTTATAGAACGTTGCCACCAAAGAATTAGAAGGTGGTCTACCTGCCTGTAGGCCAGAGCAGAGAGCTTTCTGCATGACTTCCACAGTTATTTATTATTTTTATTTATTTTACATTTGTTGACCGGGAGTGTCCGGCTGAGCTTTTGCTGTTTTTCAGCGGAGGGCTGGAGAGAAAAGCTCCAAAGATGCACAATGCAATAAAAATAACAATACAGATAAATTTCAATAAAAATAGCAATAGAGAGTTATGGTAGTTAAAATACGTAAGCTACATACGTGACATCACGAATTAAGGAGCTGAAGAAGGGTAATGTAGGAGTGGCTTTTGAGCTGGTTGGAAAGAAACTTTGAGATGCTATGGGTAGGAAGGTAGATTTTGGCTTGACTGGACTAGATGGAGTAGCACATCCCAGCTTGGAGGTAAGCACCTTTTTAAGCACTTTAACTTACACAGAATAGTACTTTTGTAGTGTTAAAAACAACTTATTTTGAAAATGAACAAATGAAACCAATGTGTAACTCGGATAAAGGAAAGATGCCAATGATTCTGCCCAATTAAATAGCAAAGGTTGATTAAAAGATCTTACTTCAGGAGAGTAGCCAAAAAATTCCATCTTTTACATAACATCTGTTAGAATTGCAACCCCTGTCAGTATAACCTCATATAACAAAACAGTCAACCCTTCACATGTTGTGTCCTAAAGATGTAAAGGGAAGGGGGTCATACAATTGATTTGCTTACTTACAACTACAAGGATTTTGTGTGCTTTTACCCATAACCAATTCTTTCTTTAAGCAACATATGTGTAGTTCTTTGTCCTAGTTATTATGGCCTAAAATGTCTGAAGCTATTCAAACTATCTGTAAGAAATATTCAGGAAAAGGCACTTATTTGACTATAGAAAATGTGCCTGTCTTAGTCCTTGTTTGACAGAATTCCAAATTTGGAGGCTGCTTTATTTTGCTCTGTGCCTTTTAGAATTCTGATTCCTTACATTCAGGGAAGTCTTACCTGCCCGCCTCAGGCCCACTTCAGTGCTCCTTGTTATTCGCTTAAGGAGCATGCATAGTGTTACATTCCCCAGTTTTTTTCACTGGATTGTACTGCCAAGGTCTAGGGCAGCCACGGTGGTGTAGTGGTTAACACTGCCGCCTCAAAGCAAGAGGTTCTCCGGTTCGATTCTCAGCTGGGTTGCCTTCTGTGTGGAGTCTGCATGTCCTCCCTGTGGCCGCGTGGGTTTCCTCCGGGTGCTCCGGTTTCCTCCCACATCACAAAGACATGCAGTAGGTGGATTGGACACTCTAAATTGGCCGTAGGTGTCAGTCTGTGCGTGTGTGTGCCTTCTGTGGAAGGTTGGGCGGCGGGCTGGCAACTCGACACCGTAAAACTCCATTGCCAATCATGAGCAGACAGATGATCCGCTGTGGCGACCCCTAACCGGGAAAAAGCCGGAAGAAGAAGTTGACAGGTAAAATAGTACTATAAACAAAAAGGAGAATGTTAAAAAAGTAAGTTGTATGTTTTGGTTTAAAAAGAGAGTTGAGTAAACATAAAGTTTTGTATGCAGAGTAGCAGAAACTTAAAAGGTTACATAAGAATTCAGGGAGCAGAGTATAGAACAAGCTTTGGAGGTTACATAGGAAGCATAGGATGAATTAGTTAATGGTAAGTTTTAGTAAGTTAGTTTAACCGTACTATAAAAGGTAGGTAATAATCAGGGATGGGTGAGTACAATGGCAGGACCAATGTTTTTTTAAAGTGGTCTTTGGTTGCTAGCTTAAATTGTTTGGGGTGAGTCAGGGACCTTATTTCTAATGGGAATTTGTTCCAAGCAATAGAGAGATGGTAGCTATACAAGTTGCACCCTTTGCTGGATTTGGGTTTATGGATTTTTATTAGTTCTTGGGTTGAGCTTCTGAGAAGTCTGGTAGGGGAGTAGTGAGAGATGAGAGAAGATAGACTTGGGCAGAAATCAGGCTGATATAGGATGGAGTGTATGATTTGGAGTTGAGATTGTAGGAACAGGTGAGGTAGTTCAGGTATTTTTGGGGGAGACACTGGTGAGATTTATATGTTTGTTGAGCTGCAAATCAGGCTATTTTGTGGTAGGTTGATTTTAATTTGATAAGTAGGGAGGAGTTCAGATTTGTGAGCATTTGGGAACAATAGGTTAAGCATGGTAGAACGTAGACATGGGCAAGAGAAAGCTTTTGGTGTTTTTTTTTTTAGATACAATTGGTAATGTGAGGATCGAATTTTAGTTGGTCAATGGTAATGCCAAGGCGTTTTGTGCTACTTTTGACTTCTATGGAAGTATTGTTTAAGGACCTTATGGAGAAGGAAAGTTTTTAATGTGGTTTGCAGATTTAGGTAGAAAGAGTAGTAATTTTGTTTTCTTAGGGTTGAGCTGATTAATAGTGAGCCATGTCTCTACTGATTTGAAAGATTTCTGGGTATTTGTTAGGAGTTGTAAGGGGGAATTAGCAATAGTTATGACTGTAAAGTCATCTTCGTATTGGACAATGTTAGATTCAGGACAAGAGGAGTGGAGTGAGTTGGTGAAGATATTCGAGTAGAGGTCCAAAAATGGAACCTTGGGGAACACCAGTTCTTACTGAGAGGGGGGGTAGATAGGCTGCAGTCAGTATGATGGGACTATCAGACAGATCGCTAAAGAACCATGCAATTTTATCAGGTGTGAAGTTTAGGTCTATAGGTTTACTAAGTAGCATAGTATGTGTGAGAGTATCAAAAGCCTTAGAAAGGTCAAGGAATAGACAGGATATGAGTTTGTAATCATCTTTAGCCAGGGCTAAGGTGTTGAGAAATGATGATAGAGCTGTGGTTGGTTGTGCTATGCTTGGGACGGAAGCCATGCTGTGTTGGAATGAGAAGTTTTTCTTGTAAGAGATGATACATAACTTGTGTGTGTATACATTTCTCAAGGACTTTGGAGAGAGGGGAGAGGATAACAATAGGTTTGAAATTAGATATTTCTGTGGACTTAGCTCCTTTATGAATAGGAAGAGTGTCAAACTGTTTCCAGATAGAAGGAACTTTTGACTCTGAGATGGAGTGATTGATTTAGTATAAATACAGGCATAGCAAGGGAGTGTGCAGCAATCCAGAGAAAGTAAGAAGGAATATTGTCTGCTGGTACAGAGCATGGTTTGATCTTTGAGAGTAGAGTTCTGGTATAGTCCGTGGAGACAGGTTTGAGAGAGAGAGTTTACTGAGATAGTGTTTGAGGGGTGTATAGGGGAGGTTTGTGTTGTTGTTTGAGAGGTAGCTAGATTCTAAAGAAAAAAAAAAGGTCTTTTCTTTTCCGTTTTTATTTTTCTTTAAAAATGGGGAGCTGCAGTGCACTGAAAAGTAGGAAAATAATGTAGTTAAGCCAGGGGTTTTAGAAAGGGACATGCAGTAAATTAGGAGTCAACAAAGTACTATTTAAAAAGGAATGGAATGTGGTATATGCGAGTACACTACTGGGGATTCCTATGAAGCAAGGGCAGAAAAGCTAAGTCAAAAGATGGTGCCTTTCTACGTCAGGTTCTTTGATTCCTCTGTAATTAAGCATGAGTGGGAGTGGGAGATGTGCAGGTTCAAGGTGGGGGAGGGAGATGGACACAAAGTAGTGCAAGGTTGTGAGCCAGAAAAACTGGACTATGCCAGCTGAAAAGAAAACAATCATGGAAACCAAGCTCAGTCAGTTCCAGGTCAGTGTAGTGCAGTATATTCCTAATAACTACAAATCTTGTGCTACTGATCTAGTACAGTGTGGTGAAAAGGACCACCACTTCTGTAGGGAAAAATAATTGAAGTATGGGCTTGCAGGTACATAGGTAAACTTTTTCCAAGAGAAAGAAAGTAGTTTTAAGTAATTGACCTAGGAGTACAATAGGAAGAGAGAAAAAAAGGGGGGAGGTACTAGTAGTGTGCACACTTACAGTAAAAGGCTATAGCAAAAAGTTTTCAGTTTAAAGGACAGATTAAATACAACTATTATACACTAGTGTAGCTGAAAGCACTTTAGTGTTCCACCGACGCAGGGTCTCACAGTGCAGGGCAACCAGAGAGCCTTTGCTTTATTGGAGGTTGGCCAAGACACAGAATAAAACTTTTGCTGGAGGGGAATGCGGGCACACTACTGGGTATTCCTATGAAGCAAGAGCAGAAGAGCTAAATCAAAAGATGGTGCCTTTCCTTTCCTGTGAGTTCATTTTTTTGAGTAGAGGTGGTCATAAATAGGTTTTCTGATTTCTAAACAGCATACCTCACAATAATTTACCTCCACAAAAGGTTAATGGAAGCATAACCATTATTCCACAAAAGCTCTCTAGTGTGTGGCAGTGGGCAATCTCTTCCAACCGCTTTCTGATAGCAACACAGATTCCGGGAGTTGCAATGTGATAGGGACAAACTGAGCAGGTGTATTCTCCTCCTCATGAGTGGTCTCTCAGTCCAAAAGTGAGGGAGAAAATTTTCCATCAGTGGGCGCAGCATTGCTGCGAGTTGTTTGAATCTCCCCTAAACAATTATTTTGCCCTGATCCCCCATCCAAGGGAGTCACTGAGGAGGTGCTCTTCTCCATGTGTGGCCTCCCTGGACTACTGTATGCGTGTCCCTCAATTCCTCTAATCCCGAAATTTCTACACAAAGCAATCAGGTTGAAGAGCAAAGTAATCCTCATTGCACTGTACTGGCCTTGACAAGTACTGTTCCTCTTTCCTGGGCATTATCAACAGCCTTGGATTCTGAACCCAGCTCCGGACCGTTTATCTCATCCAAAGGGATTAATCCATCCAAACTTAAACCTCAAGCTGACAGCTTGGTTTCTCCAGTTCCATTAATAGCCAGGCATCCCTCTCTCCCCTCCCCAGTATGTCAGATACTCTTAGGATCTCATAAGTCCGCTACCCGTAAACTCTGCTAGTAATGGAATAGGTTTACCTTATGGGCTCTTGACAACAATATTGATTCCTTTTCAGTTCCCATTGATAAAATCCCAGAATTTTAGCTATGCTTATCAAGGCAGGTGATTCCCATTCTACCTTTAATGTTCAATTAGCAGCTATTTTAATTTCTATAATGATTTTATATCTTCCCTGGCTTCTCATAAACTTTGCAAAGCTTTCTTGAAAGGAACGCTATTGCTATTACCACCTTACAAAGATCCTACTCCACCTTGGGATCTGAATTTATTGTTAGAAACCATTGTTCCATCTCCTTTTGAACCATCAGTTGAATGTGATCTAAAGTTTTTATTGTGGAAAACTGTTGTTTAGTGGCAGTAACTTCTGCCAGAAGGATTTCAGAAGTACAGGCCTTATCATGTATACCTCCTTATATGATCGTCCGCAGCAATAGTGTGTCACTAAGAATCAGTCCTTCCTTTTTGCGTAAGGTAGTATCAGAGACTAATATTAAACAATTAAATTACCAGTATTTTTTCCAAATTTTGCTAACAAAGGTGAATACTGCTTACATTTATTAGATGTTCACAAACGATTGCACTTCTCTTTACACAGAACTGAGAATATGACAATATGACCAATTATTTGTGTCATTTTCACCTACAAGACTTGTCCAGCCAGTGACCAAAGTAACGCTACCCAGATGGCTCAAAGATTGCATTTCTTTCATCTATAATAAAAACAAATTTTATTTGCTAGGCCTTTAAAGGCTCCATTCTACAAGAACAGTTACTACTTCAGCAGTTTTTCAATCTAGAGCTTCTGTGGATGACATTTGTGCAGCAGCAACTTGGGCGACTCGTATCTTTATTACACACTACAAATTGGATTTGGTCTCCAGGGGAAGAGCGTGATTTGATTCTGTGGTGCTTGTGGATATCCTTCCTTAAGTCCATGCAAGGCCTAAGGTAGCTGGGACCCTGCCCCATGTGTTGATAAAATGAAAGTTGACATCAGATAAAGAAGTTATGTACTCACCATAACGTTCCATCTGTGTTGTCCACTTTCATGTATCCTCTACTCCCCACCCTGCTTCCCCTTGCCCTTAAGTTTTTGGTGGTTCAGAGAATGGATGTATGCCACTTCTGTTAGTATTGTTATTATTTGATTCCAGGTATGCAGTTTATGAAAGTTTGTGGGTTTCTGTCACTCTGTTTTTCTGCAAAATCAATCTGAGGTAACAGGGAAAGGAGCATTGTGGGAAAGGGTTGAACTTGAGTTTTTGGCTTCTGCAAATTGTAACGGTTGAGTTGGTTCCAGTGCTTGGAACTGAACCCATATGTTGAGGATAAATAAAAATGGACAACACAGATGGAATGTTATGGTGAGTACATAACTTTTAATGTGTCTGCATACTCATCACTGTGAGCTTCTAATAAAGACCCACTGGCTGCCAATGCCTGCTAGAACAGCACTCATATTAGGTGCTCCTTGTTTTTAACATTCTTAAACTACAGCACTATCCCCCACTGACATAGAGTGCATCAGACAGCCTGCTTATTCCTTTAGAAGCACCAACAGGCACATTTTGAGTATACTACCTTTTAGACTGGCAATAGAGAAGACAGGTTTTTCTAAAATTGGGCCAGCTAACCATTTTGTTGGAATCAACTAGTATCTGGTAACTTTACTCAGAATACATTCAAAAGTTTCAAGACTACACTAAATTACATTTACTTCTTGAAAATGAATACAGAGACTGGTTAGAACTAGCACCGCTTCAAAGGTATCTAGTGTGATGATAGATTTTATCATCAGGGAAGGTAAATTATGTGATGTGTATTATCTACTTTATTGCATTGTAAATTTTAGTTGTTAACTTTGTGTACACTAGCTATACTTTCATTTCACTTTTTGTATGCTTTGTGGATTCTGCTGTCTGCACTGTAGTATTCTTGATCTATTGGAGCCTGGGTCGTGGCTGAAAAGGGCCTGATGAGCAGCCCATCTACGTAGGTAACAAATGTTTAAATAAATTGATTATTTAAACTTTGAGCTCTCTCACTTGGCTATATACATTTAAGGCTAATATCTGTGGCTTGAAATGATTCAGCCTTACTCCTAACTTACAGGGAGGGAATGGGGTTGGATTGGATAAACAGTACTGAGGGGCTCTGTCTTTTAAGAAAGGGAGAGTTCCACTGCCTATTTTTCCTTGTTGCTTGCCCTACTTGGCACCTTCTTACAAGAAGCTTTTTCAAAAGTCTTTTTTTTTTACTGCATGAGTTGGATCAACCGTGTGTATTTCCTTCAAAACAGCCACTGTTTGTGAGAACATTTCTACTGCACTTCTGGATCCACTGAAATACTTGTTTTACTCATTCACTCCGTAGGAGCTCAGAAAAAGCTACCTGCTTAATTCCACCATATGAACAACAGTGCAGCCTGAGCTCATTTTCAGAAAATCCATTTGTAATACTATACAGAAAACAAATGTTCATAACTATTTTATAAGAGCTAGAGTAAAAATGTAAATGTGAAAGTTCTTGCTCAGACACTAACCTTTGCAACAGTGTAAATGTTGATACTGTGCATCAATGTTGTTATTAAATATTTGGCTAGGAATGTTGATATTGTGCATATTTGTTACCTTTTTGGAAAAGCAAAGCACAATGTCTTGGTCAATGTACCATGCAGACCCATACAATTTGTATTTAATTTGTTTGTATGAATATCAGCTTAAAATTATACCTTAACCATTACTGTGTAATGCTCCTTTATGGAGATCTTCACAAAAGTATATTAATATAATTTTTCTCATAATTGATAAAGCATAATATCTCCTCACCTGTAACAGACAGAGGCTACATATCAGTGTACAGGTTGTGTGTGTCAATGTCAGCTTCAAAATGATGCATCATTTGTGTCATCATCATGCTCCCTTGCAAAGATATGGGCGTAATAATGAAAAGTATTGGAAATGTATAATTTTCTTAATCCTACAAGACTAAGCAAACATATCTGTACATGTGTATAGTGCACAGACACCGTTCTTTTACCATGTTGTAAGGAGTAACACTGTCTTCAAACTGAGGTATTACTTGGCTCACTGACATGTTCCTTTGCAAAGTTATTTACCAAAATATGAAAAATAAGTCATAATAAGTCATAATTTCCATAACCTAGGTCCGAAACAAACTTTGATATCTGTACATGTGTAGAACATACAGGCGCAGTTCTTTTACCATGTTGAAACTATGAATACTGTCTTCAAAATGAGGTATTACTTAGCACATTCAGATGCTCCCTTGCAAAGTTATTTGCCAAAATATGAAAAAAACGTAATTTCCATAAGCTGTCCAAAACAAACTTTGATATGTGTACATGTGTACAACATACAGACTCAATTCTTTTACCATGCTGGGAAGAGTAACAATGTCACCAAATGAGGTATTACTTGGCACACTAACATGTTCCCTTGCAAAGTGTTTTACCAAAATATGAAAAAAATTCATAATTTCCATAACCTAAGTCCGAAACAAACCTTGATATCTGTACATGTGAACAACATACAGGCACAGTTCTTTTACCGTATTGGAACTATGAATACTGTCTTCAAAATGAGGTATTATTTAGCACATGCTCCCTTGCAAAGTTATTTACCAAACTATGAAAAAAAAATCATAATTTCCGTAACCTGAGTCCTACGCAAACTGATATATGTATACCATTCAGACACAGTTCTTTTACCATGTAGACACATTTCATTGTAAATATACACATTCTTGGTGTGTCCAAGATACTGCTGAGTGAGTACATGTAAAGAAAATAGCAAGGTAAGGGCCGCCACTCCACTAATGAACCCAGGACAGGCATGGGACTTCAATGGCATGCAGGCCATCTGATCTGTCCGATAACCATGCTGGTTACCCACTCAGTTGATACTACTACAGTCTCACGACCTCCGTCAGTGTCAGCAGTCTGCTTTACCTATGCCTTTTCTCTTTACATGTGCCCATTCAGCAGTGGACCTAAGGGATCAACTTTTGTATTACTAAGCCTTTCTGTCATCTAAACTATGCACATTCCTGATAAAAACAGAAAGAACAAAAAGTATTGCAGGATGATTACTGACGTATTCGATTGTATGCTGTAGCACTCTCCTGAAACAATTGTTCATTCTCAGTTCCTTACCACAGTTATTTACCAAACTCAAGAAAAATATCATATTTTACACAACACAATTCATAATAGAGTTTTGCTTACCATACTGGTCCTACTTGGTCATGGGTGTTTTCCATTTTTCTCACAAGCTGCATGTTACCAATCCTGCATAGCTCTCCTCACGCCATTGTGGAGTTCAGTCAAGAACAGCGCAGTGCCCTCCTCAGTCAGGTGAACGCCATTCCTTCTGAACAGGTGAATATCTTCTGTGATGATGCTGTCATGACAGACTGTAGATCCACCGACCCTGTGCATCAAGCCATGCATGAACCCATCCTGTAAACATCTGGCCTTGTGCGCTGCCCGTTGACTGTTTGCTGTTTTCCATATCTGGCAAGGAATTATGTCAGACCATACAAAATTACAGTGTGGCCACCATTACTGCAGGTGTTCAAAAATTGTTCTGATTTGAAACCGTAGCCTTCCGAGTGGTTGACTGATGACATTATTCCCTCCAATGGGCAGTACAAGAATGTCGGGCTCAGGGTGGATGGAACACTTCTCTTCCAGCAACTACATTACTCCGCTCCAATGCATACCTCTTTTTGCAATCCAGATGACTTTCACACTAGATGTGGGGAAGCTCAAGTTGTAGTGGTTGTCAATTAGAGGCATGGCTGGCAGCCCAGTGAATGTAGGAATGGCTACATACCCATACACTCACTTGTCGTTCTCCTGCTCGTGAAGCCATGTTAGTGTCAGAAAGTGGACTAACCTGCACAGGAAAGAAAATGCAAACAGATTACTACTGATGTTTGACAGATGTATTGGAAGACTACATATATATGTATATCATATACATTACCTGGTTAGCCCGTCCAAATCTTCATTCCTATCCACGGGGGCATTATTCTTTTAAAAAGGTACATCTGGATCCAGTATTTTTTGGCTCCCCTCTCCTTTCTTGCAGGAATGTCCTCTCAAGCATTCTAGACCTCCATCCACAGCCTCTTCTCTCAGGTCTTCCAGGAGTTTGTCCGAGGGTGAAGTGCATAGGATGATGAGAAAGTTCTTCAAAGCTCAGATCCATATGGGGGTAATCCCATCTCCATCTCCTATCAGATCCCTGAACCTGCCTTTTAGTAGACCCCCCCCCCCCTTTGGTTTCTCCTTCTCCTGTCCAACTTGCTGTTTTGGAGCCCTTGGATCTGAGATTCCTGGAGGTGTCCTCATCAGATCCAAAGAAAATTTGTTCTTCGACTCCGATCACTTCCCTCTGCTGTCTGGCTCCAAGGCTGTCAAAGCCAGAGGACTCTTGGAGCCAAAGCATCTGCACCAGGTCCAGGGCACCAGAGTCAACTCCAGTTATCAGTGGAGTCCCTGCTCGTTGGAGCCACAGCTCCAGACAGCTCAGGTCCAACTCCATGCTTGGGTGGAGTGCTTACCAGGTTAGAGAGGCCAGTAGTTCTGGCGATGGTGGCTCCACTATTTGCTTCGGTCTCCCCTAAGTGCTCTACCTTCAAGGTTGTAGAGAACGGCCTTCTCCTTACCTAGAGAAAGGACATCCCTACCTCCTTTGGGCCTTTGCTCTGAGCCTTGTTCTTCCTTTCTACTGGAATAGCCAGCCAGTTCAAGTCTCCAGTCAGTCCCCCAGGACTCCCCCCATCATTTCTGATACCTCACCAGACCATCTTGCTGATGATGTTCATCGTGTTTCACTGTTGCAGTCATTACATTTGGGGTAATCCTGCTGGCAGGCTGCCCTCAGCTGGCCTGAATTCCAAAGTCGTGGGTCCTGCATCAGCTGCTGTCGCCCCTTCCCTGACGGCAGGTCGTCAGGGTTATAAAAGTAGTAGCCGACACCATTTTCTTCAGTCTTTCTTGCCGTGCGGTGCCCGAAGCAGAAGCAGTTCGCAGGTGCCGGTCAGCCGACTCCTGAGATTTTCGTGTTTGAGTTTCAGATCCGAAGTCTTCAATAAAGCTAAGTACCCCATTGGGGAAACGTTTTTCTTGCTCCAGACCAATGTCAGAAAATGTTAATTGTATTTCTTGTGGTAAGCAAATACCACATAAGGATTTTCATTCTTACTGTATTCCTTGCCTAGGTCCTGATCACAACGTTGCTGGTTGTCGGTTTCGTGCTAGATTTAACCAACACACTTAAACGTCGGTATGATTTTGCTTTAAACTTTTTTGGACGCCAATTTAATTATCCTGAAATGTCATCGGATAGCCGTCCGACTACCGGATTTACAAAAAACGCAAAGAAAAGGATAGAGAAAAACAACCGACGACGAAGCTTCTCCTAAGCCATTTGCCGGTTCGCTGGTTCTCAGTGAGGCGGTTTCACAGCCCCTGATGCCTGCTACTTTAGAGTTGCAGGCCGCTACCGATTCCCGTGTGGAGTCGGCCATGCCGCTGTAAACTCAAGGTATTGGAGTCTCGGGCGCTAATCCCTCAGATGGGTCCGGAGCCACTGAGAAGGTACCGGCTTCTGAGGGTGTATTCAGACCTAAACATATTTACATTAAAACAACCTAAGCTTCAAAGACTAAAGCACCTTCTAAAGCAAGGAAACAAACTCAAGAGCCACGTGGACAGGCCTGTATGCCCAAATAACAGATGCTCAAGATGGCCAAAGACTTGATTACCTTGATCAGGGGTTCCCATCCCCCTCCTGATAAGAGGCCTAGGCAAGACACTGACTATGATTCTTCAGATCAGGTTTCTATTTCTTCTGATTCCTCTTCTGATCTGGAATATTCTCTTCCCCCCTATGAGGATTCTGATGCTGAGGAATCTATACCTTCAGCATCTCCTCCTGAGGACTTTTCCTTTGGGGAAACCTTGCATACCATGAGGGAGCATTTCCACTGGGAGAGCCAAGATTTTTCAGAATCTAAAATAGAGACTCAGGGATTTTCTTCTACTACCTCAGCACAGGCCTCTAGCCATTCCACTTGTGTTAGACATTGTAGATGATGTGCTTTCGGAGTCTAGCCTGACCCCTGACTCCTTACCCCCAGCCCCTGTTAAGCCTGACAGATATTACAGGGTTCCTGACTCTCACAAATTTCTTTTTAAAAACCCTGCTGCTGACCCAGAAACTATTTCACAGGGTCCAAAGGGAGATAAGGCTTCCATGGCAAAAAACCCAACCCCCTCTGATAGAGATTCAAGGGCACTGGATAGATGGGGAAAACATGTTTACACATCTGCAACTTTGGCTGTAAGGGCTTTAAACTGTCAATTTCATATGCTTAAGTATCAGCAACATGTCATGGGATTGCTTAAACAGAAAATGTTAAATTCTGAATGTGCAGAAAACAAGGAAATGCAGGATTTATTGTATGCAGCAGAACAAGTTGGAAAACATACCTTGCAATGTGGTTTTGATTCTTTGGAGGCCTCCTGCAGAGCCGCAGCTACGGGTTCTGTAATTAGAGGCATGCTTGGTTAAAGGAACAAAATCTGCTTGACCATGTTAAAGTTAAATTACTAGATGCACCTTTACAGCATGATACTTTGTTTGGTGTTAAGGCAGAAGAGGTGTTAAAGAAAATGGAGGACAAAGCTAAATCTATGCAAACTGTCAAAGATTTTTTACAGGTACAGCCACCTGGGTTTAGTATACACTGGCCTACAAAAAATTGGTCCTTTCCTGTGTCAGACAGACCTCAAAGGGGCAGACCCCAGGTGCAAGGTTCTTACAGGCCCAAGCAATGGGGTGCTTCTACCTCCAAAGCTGGAGAAGATGGATCACAAACATAAAGAAAACAATCTCAGTGACTTCCCCCTGCCTGCACCAAGGACTTATTTTCTGGCAGCACCCTTAGGGGGAAAATTAGCACTTTTTGCCCAAAATTGGCACATCATAACCCAGGACAAGTGGGTTCTAAACATAGTGTCACAAGGCTAGAAGTTCCATTTCCATACTCTGCCAAAGGCAAACGGCTGGCCAGATCTGCCAAAAAATCAATGGGCAGAGGCACAAAAACAAGTCTCATCCCTCATGGACATGGGGGCCATTCAACAAGTACCAGAGCAAGAGCAGGGACAAGGTTTTTACTTGAGACTGTTCTTGGTACTCAGAAGGGGCAAGGCCTGGAGGCCAATACTGGACCTATCTATTCTGAACACTTTCCTGGATATTCCAAAATTCAAAATGTTGACTTTGCAGCAGCTTCTGCCCATGCTGGGCAAGAATGCTTGGCTTGTGACTTTAGACCTAAAAGAGGTATACCTGCATGTTCCAATCAGACAACCATGCAGAAGATACCCAAGATTCAAGGCAGGTTCAATGTATTACCAATTCTCTGCACTGCCCTTTGGCTTATCTACTGCACCCAGGGTCTTTACAAAGTGCCTGGCACCAGTAATTGCATTCTGCAGACAGAGGAATACAAATATATCCTTACTTGGACGACTGTCTCATTCAAGCAGAGAGCAAGGACATTCTTCTTCAACATCTGGTGTTCATGAAAAGACTTCTAACATGCCTAGGGTACACACTCAACAAAAAGAAATCAAAACTAGTACCCTTGCAAGAGATTACATTCCTGGGTGCAAGCTTGAATACAACTGCCCAGATGGCCTACCTCAGGCAAACAAAGGCAACTGACTACCTATTTCAAAATGTTGGCAACAAAGACCCAGTTATCTGCAAGAAAAATTCTGCAGGCTTTGGGATTCATGGCATCCTGCATCCTACTAATTCCATATGCAAGACTGCATATGATGAAAATTCAGTGGTACCTAAAAAGTGTTTGGACTCCGCATTGCCACAGCCTGGAAACGGTCATTACACTCATTCCCTGCCTGCAACAGGAGTTTCGATGGTGGGCAATGGCTTGTCACCAGAACAAGGGACAGCCATTCACATTACCTCTAGCCAGGCAGACGCTAACAACGGATGCATCAGACTATGCCTGGGGAGCCCACATGGCAGGAAGATGCATTCAGGGCAGGGCACATGGTCCTCAAACCAAATGCATCTACATATCAATCAAAAAGAGATGTTAGCTGTTCAAAATGCCCTGACAGCCTTCAAGGACCTACTTCATCCGGGACAACAACTGATAAAGACAGACAACACCACGGTCATGTGGTACATAAACAAGCAGAAGGGCACACATTCTTACCCCCTTTGCAGACTAGTCATGACCTTGTGGGACACAGCTTTGATTTGCCAAGTACATCTGCAGGCACAATTCCTGCCAGGAAAGGAAAATACTCTGGCAGACTAACTAAGCAGAAACCTCATGGATCCCCACGAGTTGTAGCTGGATCCACAAGTCTTCAGCATGATAACAAGGAAATGGGGATGCCCGAACATAGATGTATTTGCCTCCCCTCTCAATTACCAACTAAAAAGATTCTGCACAAGGACTTATCACAGACAAGCATGGAAAGTGGACACCCTATCTTTCAGTTGGAAAAACCTATCAGTATATGCCTTTCCTCCACTGGCTCTCCTCCCCAAGGTGCTCCTAAAGGTCAGACAGGAGAAGCCAAGGATGATACTGATTGCCCCAGACTTGGCCACGCCAGTACCGGTATCCAATACTAAGGAACTTATCTCTATACCCAGCTTGGACCTTACCTCGACTACTGTCCCAGCAAAACAATCAGATCATGCACAGCCAACTCAGGACATTAAACTTGGCAGCATGGCGGATAATGTAGTCATACAAAAAACACCTCTCAGTAAAGCTGTGATGGATGTCATTCTGGAATACCAGAAGGCCTAGTACTAGAAAGTCTTATGCTGGAAAATGGAAAAGATTCTGTGCCTGGAACCAGGCACAAGGAAACTGATACAGCGGTACCAAATATTCCTCAGATTTTGCAATACTTAACTGAGATGCTGGACAAAGGCCTATCTTTTTCATCAATCAAAATTCATGCCTCTGCCATTTCGGCTCTTTACAATACAGATCCACCACTTTTTTCTCATCCTTTATTAAGGCAGTACCTCAGAGAAGCCAAAAATGTAAGGCCCCCAAGGAGACTACCAATACCTGCATGGGACCATAACTATGTCTTGGAAAAACTCATCCTACCTCCTTTTGAGCCAGCGGCTACTGCTGACATGAAGTTTTTATCTTGGAAAACAATACTGCTCTTGGCAATTACTTCTGCAAGATGAGTTTCAGAGCTACAGGCGCTAATGGCTGTGGAACCTTTCATCATTTTTCATCCAGACAGGGTCTCCCTGAGGGCAAACCCAACATTTATGCCTAAAGTAGTGTCCATTGTGGCACTTAACCAAGCCATCCATCTGCCTACCTTGTACCCAAATCCACAGAACAAGGGGGAGAGAATTCTGCATTCTTTGGACATACACCGACAGCTTAGATTCTACTTGGACAGAACCAACGCTTTCAGGAAGACAGAGCAATTACTAGTGGCATATGCTGCAGGATCACAAGGAAAGCCTATCTCAAAGCAGACTATTTCAAAGTGGTTAGGACACTGCATTCGTTTTTGCTACTTACACCATGGCAAGCCAGTGCCTAAGGGAATTAGGCCTCATTCCACCAGAGCTGCAGCCACTTCAGCAGCCTTTCTCAGGGGAGTACCAACCGGAGACATTTTAGATGCGGCTACTTGGAGTTCAGTGCACACCTTTACAAAGCATTATTGTCTGCCACTCTACTCTAAATCCAGGGCAGACTTTGCCACTGCAGTTCTGCAGGGCCTCATAGCCGCTCCTACTGCTGTCTAGTTCCAGCCTCCCAACCATAGCTTTGGGACTCTACCCAAATGTAATGACTGCAACAGTGAATCACGAAGAACATAGTACAGTTGTGTACACTTACCATAAATGTAGATGTTCGAGTGTATTCACTGTTGCAGTCCAGGTTACCCACCCGCCTTCCCCCTTTTCTCTTTTGGATCTTATCTTTCCTTCTCTGATTTATACTACCTATGTGGTGTATTTGCTTATAGATGAAGGCAAAATTTATTTTGGTGTATTTATATAAAATTTGGCTACCCTTTTTGGGGGCACCTGACATCTGGGGCAAGAAAAACTGAAGAAAATGGCGTTGGCTACTTCTTTTATACCCCTGACGACCTGACGTCAGGGAAGGGGCGACAGCAGCCGACGCAGGACCCAAGACTTTGGAATTCAGGCCGGCTGAGGGCAACCTGCCAGCAGGATTACCCCAAATGTAATGACTGCAACAGTGAATACACTCGAACATCTACATTTGTGGTAAGTGTACACAACTGTACTTTCCTCATAATAAAATGTGTGAAAGGAGACACTTAGATTCCCTTCAGGAATCTCTCACCAACACAGATTTCAATGAAGGGGAAGGGTGCTTGAGATCTCCACCTGAAGAATTCTCACTTGGAGACATTCTTGAGGTTTTAAAAGAAAAAATGTTGTTGGTCTTCCATCTTCTTATGCCCCTTCCCAAGAGGCGTTGGTGTTCCTAAGGCTTTTGGGTCTGGACCAGCTACGTCTTGGGTGTCCCCCTCATCTGATCAACTTAGACCTTGTTTCTAGTTGGGCATGGAAGAAACTGAATACTGTAGATTCCATCTCTAAGTGTCCAGTTAAGTTTTTATCCCTTCCCAAGGACAGGACACAGTGGAGCAAGGGGGGGTCCCAATCGATGCCATGTTTGTGGCAGCAGCCACGAAAGAACAGCTTGCAGAGCTCTTCTGTCCATCCCCCTAACAGGAAGTCTAGAGCCTTGGACAGATTCATTAAGCATGTTTATGCTTCACCAACTTTTGCTCTGCAGTCATTGAACTGTTTAGTCAAATCTCTTTGCAGTCTCGTAAAATATGCCAAAGGAAGTCTCCAATCTCTTTCTGAGCCCATGTCTGCCAAGGCGCAAAATAGATTCCTCGCAACTGGCCACTATTCAATTGGTATCTGATGGGTTCATGAGGCTGGTCTTCCAGTGAGGCAGAAGGTACCTCATGTGTGATGGGTTCAGGCATACCCAATTAGGAGACATGCCTGGATGTGGCTTTGTGGAGCCTTTAAATTTTCTTTCATCAGTGCTGTGATGGAACTTCCTTATTTTGCTATAAAGGAAAAGACATGCACACCAAATGCGAGCAAGAAGGAAATAACTTGTCTGTGGTAGAGATACATTTTTCTATCCCTCGAAGACTCTTTTCCTGGAATAAATAGACATTGTCAACCTTCAAACACTGGACCCCACCCAGTTTGGGTTTGTGAAGGGCCAATCTTGTCTCCAGAGCTGTGGACAAGGGTAAGGCGGCCCACACAGCCTATCTGGACCTCGCCAAGGCCTTTGACACCATCCCCCTCTCTGGAATCATAGATGAACTTACTGAGCTGGGCATTAATCCCTACGTCACTTGATGGGTTGCCAACTGGCTTACTGACAGAATCCACACTGTAAAAGTAGCCAACTCCAAATCCAGCTCCAGACAAGTGGAGTACCTCAGAGTTCAGTCCTGGGACTGCTCTTGTTTGGCCAATACTAAGGGACTCTGACTAACAAAGTTCGCAGAAGACTGCTAACTGGGAGCCATTACTGAATCCCCAAATGATCTGGATATTCTACAGAAGGGCCTTACAGAAACAGATGCTTGGTGCCAGAGCCATGGGCTCAAGCTCAATGCCAAGAAATGTATAGTTATCCCTTTTGGGAAAAAACATGTACCCATGAATTACCACATAGGTGGCAGTACACTAAACACCAAAAGGAACACAGGTGGACAGTGGTCTCACCTTCAGTAACCACATCACCACAACAGACAAGAAATCCTGTGTGGCACACCTCATCACTAAGGGCTTTTCATCCAGAAAAAAAGAGGTCATTGTCTACGGTACTCATCCCTCATTAGACCCATTATAGAATACAACACCCCGTTTGGTATGTACCTCTCAAGACATCTGCAACAACTAGAAAGACCACAGAAATACCTCACTAAAAGAATCACGGACCTAAAGCAGATGCCCTGTGCTGACCATCTAAAAAAACTCCAACTATACTCTTGTCGCATATCGTCTACTCAGAGGCAATTTCTGCTTAACATACAAGGCCACGTCAAACCCAGAGCTGTTGGACATGCTACACTTAAAGAGATCCCAATCCCTCTGAGCCACACGCTCCAGGGACCTTAACCTTGTCATCACAATGAACAAAACATGCTGGAGGGATAGGTTCCTGATGCAGAGACTTCCCAGACTCTGGAATAAACTGCCCATACATGTCAAGCAGAGCGCCTCTTTGGCCCTTTTCAAAAGGAACCTTGATGATTGGATGGGAGATAGGAATTTCACCCCGGGATCACGTCAGTCACCCTGCTAGACAGGGGTCCAGGGAAGTAATAGCCAGGGAATTATGGCTAGGCTTGTATAGGCCCTAGGGTCGATAGCCTAGTACCAACCTATGAACCCATGAATCAATGAGGAGTTGGAAAGTTGTGGTTCCGTAAATCCCAGGGTTCTTTTCAAGACTCATGAGGAGAGATTTCTCCCAGGGGCAGAGGAGAGAACTCCGGAAGATGCCTCTCCCATGGCAGAGGTGGCCTGCAGAACCAGGGTTTCTGGGATTCATTTTCAGAAAAGCCGTACCAGCACTCCTGAAAGGCATCCCAACTGTTGACCTTTGGAGGCAGTCAAGGAGTGTTTGTTTCTGCACCAGCGAGCCTGACTATAACAAAAGATTCTTGGGTGCAGAGAATTATATCCAGAAGTTAAATCATACCATTTTCCCAAATTCCCCCTATGGGAATGAAGAGAATCCCACATAATCCACCTAATCAGAGGGAAGAAGCAGCCTTGGAAATAGAAAAGCTGCTAGAAAGTCATCCAGAAGGTCCCCCAGACCAGAGAGGATCTTGGACCTACTCGAGATTCTTCTTAGTGCCAAAGAAGACAGGGGACTTGAGACCCTTCCTGGATCTCGGCAAATTAAACCAGTTTGTGCAATATTCAAGGTTCTGGATGGTTACTCTTCAGTCCATTCTGCCCCTATGAAAAGACAATTGGATGTGCTTGATGGATGTTCATGATTTATTCTATCACACCAAAATGAACAGTGCTCCAGATGATTTCAGCACTTTTGGCTGGAAGCCAGTCATTACTAGAGCATTGCCCTTTGGTCTCAGCACAGCCCCTAGGGTGTTGACCAAATGCATGGCGGAGGTAGCAGCTCACTTGAGACTGCACAGATTCTGAGTGATTCTCTACCTGTATGACTGGCTCCTAACTGCCCGAACGGGGCATCTACTCCTACAGGCAAAGAAGCCTACTAGCTGCAGTTGTGACGGCATCTAGGTATCACAGTCAGCATCACAGCCAATTACAGCAAATTACAGCTTACACCATCACAGAGTCTGGCCTTCATAAGTGCTTGTCTGGATATGGTCAAGTCCGATAGCCTCTCTCCCTCCAGCTCAAATTCAGACACTCAGATCCTAGGTCAAGAAAGTAATCCTCCATTTTTCTCTCCCAGCACAACTAATCTTACAAGCCTTGGGGTCTGTTTGAAGCAACTATCATCCTAATCCCTTTAGTCAGGTTTCACATGCGAATTCTGCACTGGACACTGTCAGTACTCTGGTCCATTCTTCAGCAGCCTTTAACTCCCTCAGTCAAGATTGCACAAGCTTGCAAGTGATATCTTGTGTGGTGACTTCACTCAAATGAGTTTCTAAAGGCCATTCACGTGTTTTTTTCCCCGCCCATGGCCACAGTGACCATGGATGCCTCCCAGCGAGGTGGGGGGGGGGGCACTACTTGGTAAGGACAGTCCAAAGTACATGGTCTCAAAATGAGGCCAAAATTTATATCCGTGTCTTGGAAATGAGAGCAGTGTTCCTAATATTGCAGGCCTTTCAATATGCTCTTCTCTCTGGAATGATTGCTGTTTAGGCAGACAATATGTCAGTAGTCTGGTACAACACCAAACAGGGAGTAACCAATCTTATCCGCTTTGTTGAGAAGCAGTCAGTGTGTGGTAGCGGGTGATCTCTTCTGGCCATTTTGTAGCCAACATGACTGCAGACAAACTAAGCAGTTCCATTCTGATGCCTCATGAGTGGTCTCTGCATGTCATAGTGGCAGAAGGATTTTTCCATCGAGTGGGCCAGCCATGCCCTGATCTTTTCACTTCTTCTCTCAGCAAGTACAGCAGGTTCCTTGCCCTGATCCCACCAGTGGGGGAATCACCAACAAATGCTGTAGTCGATGACTGGCCCTCCAGTCTTCTATATTCTTTCCTAGTGTTACCGCTCATCCCCAAATTTTTACCGAAGGCATACTGAAGGAAGGGCACAGTTATTCTCCTTGCACCCTTTTGGCCTTGTCAGATTTGGTTCTCCTTCCTCTGACCTTACCTTCTACATCTGCCATGGATCCCAATCCAGACCTCCTGTCTAAGCAGAGAGGTTTGACTCATCTGGATGCAACAGGCCTCAAACTTACCACATGGTTTCTCAAGTTCCACTGCTTGCTAGACTGCCCAAGCTGTCCTCCCCTACCCATTATTTTTTATCATCTACTCATAAAGCTTCTTCTAGAAAGATTTACGAAAATAAATAGAAGAGATTTGTTTTCTGGGCCATTAACAGGGATCTGGACCCCATTTCTGCCCCACTAGATGTACTTGTTTTTTAGCATCAATTTTCAATGAAGGGGGCTACCTTTTGTACTACTAAGGTCCAGATGACTGTCATTTCAAATGTCCATCTAGGTGAAAATAATTCTTCCTTAGCTTTTTCTTAATTATGTATAGCCTTTCTCAAAAGAGCATTTCTAAGAAGACTTCTAAAGGATCCTACTCCTTCTTGGGATTTAACTTTTTTTTTTTCAAGTTCTAACCGAAAGCCAGGTCCCACCTACATTTTTTGTCTTGGAAAACCATTTTTCTAGTTGCTATCACATCAGCTAGATAAATATCTGAACTCCAGTCTCTAGCTTCCAAATCTCCTTACCTGATTTTCCCCAAAGACGGGGTATCCTTCTTGTCCAACCTGTCTCTTTTGCCTAAGGTAGCTTCGGAGTCTAATATTAAACCAGGTCATTAACAACTTAGATTTCTTTCCAAAATTTTCAAACAAGGGAGCGTACATGCTTTATCTTTTGGATGTTCATAGAAAACTTCATTTTTCTCCATAGAACCAAAGTTGTCCGTAAGACTGATTGGTTGTTTACATCATTCTCACCCAAGAGATTGGGTAAGTTAGTTTCTAAAGTTACAGTGGCAAAATGTTTAAGAGATTGGGTAAGTTAGTTTCTAAAGTTACAGTGGCAAAATGTTTAACAGATCGTATCTTTGTTTGTAGTAAAATATAGTGATCTTTGCCTAAGCCTCCTTGGCTCATTCCTTGAGGTCTAGGTCTGTTTCCTCAGCTTTTTGGTCAAGGACTTCCATAGATGACATTTATGCAGCTGCCACTTGGTCCAGTGCTCATACTTTTATTACTAGTTACAAATTGCATTTGGTTTCTAGGAACAGATCTGCTTTTGGCTCCGCAGCACTCCGGAATATCCCTCCGGGAAGACCACCCAAGGTTCATCTAGCTGAGGACTCTGTCCCATCAATTGAGGAATGAATGAAATTGACAACATCAGATTAAAAAAAAAAAGTTAGTTAGTTACTCATCCTAACGTTGCATCTGTGATGTTTGTTTTCATTCTTCCTCAACTTTCCGGCCTCCTAACCACCTCCTCTTTGCACTTGGATAGGCGTAAGGCTTTCAGTTTGAGAACTGTTGTTCCTTGTTTGGGCTTCAGCTATAGTTCCTATTTCTGTACCTTCTTGGGTGCTATTAAGATATTGTACACTGTCTCCTATGGGCAGCAGACTCGATCTGAGGTGTGTTAGTTGGCCAGGAGATTATGGGTAAAGGAAGGAGCTCGAGAGTTTGGATCAAAGAATCCAACAGAAGCAACTGGGTGTAATCCAAGACCCATCAGTTTTTTGGAAGAATGAAAATGGACAACTCAGATGTAACATTATGCTGACTATGTAACTTTTTTTGTAATATACAGCTTTAATTATTAACATACTTTAGTTTAAATTGATTGTGCTTTTAATTACATCTTGTATTACTTGTTTAAATCCGCCATGGTGTCTTAATTTACTGCTAATAAAATTTGCCATTTACCTCACTTACTCATTTATTTTACATTTGTTTACTGGGAAAGTCCGACTGAACTGAAAAATCTTTTTTCAGCAGAGGCCCAGGGAGAAAAGCCTACATTTACACACATATGTAAACGTACTTGTATACAGTCAACATATAGAGATATACTTGCATACAGTCAAAAACATGAGTGTTTACAGATTCATAGATCAAGAACAGTGGATAGATTATATATAGATGTCTGGCATAGTTTTATATGAATATATACAACAAAACTTTAATTATGTAATTTCAGTTGCAACAGAAATTGAAATCACAGACTTTGCTATTCATGTTTTTAATTCCTTTCCCACCAGGAATCGAGTGGTACATCAATAGTTGCATAGTGTATTTACAGAGATACAATGACATTGATTTTTTTTTTCTTTTTGGGGTATTGTGGCTCAAATCTTAGAGTAGCCAGGCACTAACAAGTGTTTGTAGTTAGTGTCCTAGTTAGTGTCTTGCAAAATAGTCACCATTTCTTACAAATTAGATGAAGGAAGTATACTATTTGAGAGTAGAGAATACATCTGGTGTCTTATTATAACTTAAAGAGCAAGAAAGATTATAGTGACTGTATGTTATAATGTGCTTGAATAAGCTTGATTTATTGAACACTAGGTTCCTAGCCAGGTAGATATTCTGTGGTAGACATGATCGATAATCGTGGGACAGGAGCTATATGGACAAGTACTAATGATGAGCTTGATATATAGTAGCTAACAAGATAAGTAAGGAAGGGGGAGGAGAAGGGATGCAAAAGAGACAGGTGAAACCTGTCCTGCACTAGTGCAATATAATAACCATTAGTTAGATGAGTGAGATGAGTTTTTTTTTTTAATAATAATTTTTTATAATGTGCTAAGTTATTAATAAATATATTTGTTGCCATTGCGTTTCAAATTTTGACTTTGTATAGTGAAAGAAATCACTTAAAGAAATCCCAATCCCTCCGAGCTACACGCTCTAGGGACCTAAACCTTTTCACCACAATAAACAGAACATGCCGGCAGGATAGATTCCTGTCCCAGAGACTTCCCATACTCTGGAATAAACTACCTATCTATATCAAACAAAGCTCCTCATTAGCACTCTTCAAGAAAAATCTTGATGATTGGATGGGAAATAGGAAATTCACCCTGGGTATCACTTCTGTGGCTCTGCTCGACAGTGGCACAGGAAAATTATTTCCTTGGGTGGCAAAAGCCAGGGTACCTTTTTGGCTGGGCTTGTATAGGCCCTAGGGATGATAGCCTAGTACCTATCTATAAACCTATTAATCCCTACGTCACTCGATGGGTTGCAAACAGGCGTACTGACAGAACCCACACTGTAAAAGTAACTGACTCCAAATCCAGCTCCAGACAAGTGGAGAACCTCAGGGTTCAGTTCTGGGACCTCTCTTGTTTGGCATCTACTTCTCTGAAATACAGGCCAACACTAAGGGACTCTGGCTAACAAAGTTCGCAGATGACTGCAAACTGGGAGCCATTATTGAATCCCCAAATGATGTGGATATTCTACAGAAGGGCCTTACAGAAACAGATGCTTGGTGTGAGAGCCATGGGCTCAAGCTCAATGCCAAGAAATGTATAGTTATCCCCTTTGGGGAAAAAACATGTACCAGTGAATTACCACATAGGTGGCAGTACACTAAACACAGAAAGAGTGATGAGACTTAGGGACACAGGTGGACAGTAGTCTCACCTTCGATAACCACACCGCCACAACAGTCAGGAAATCCTTCTATGTGGCACATTTCATCACTAAGGGCTTTTCAGCCAGAAAAAAGGAGGTCATTGACCCACTTTACTCATCCCTCATTAGACCCATTATAGAATACAATTCCCCGTTTGGTATGTACCTCTCAATACATCTGCAACAACTGGAAAGGCTGCAGAAATACCTCACTAAAAGAATCACAGGCTTAAAGCAGACGCCGTATGCTGACCGTCTAAAAAAAACTCCACCTATACTCTGTCGCATATCGTCTACTCAGAGGCGATCTCTGCTTAACATACAAGGCCATGTCAAACCCAGAGCTGTTGGACATGCTACACTTAAAGAAATCCCAGTCCCTCAGAGACACGCACCAGGGACCGAAACCTTGTCATCACAATGAACAAAACGTGCTGGAGGGATAGGTTCCTAACCCAGAGACTCCCCAGACTCTGGAATAGACTGCACATACATGTCAAGCAGAGCACCTCTTTGGCCCTTTTCAAAAGGAACCTTGATGATTGGATGGGAGATAGGAAATTCAACCCAGGGATCATGTCAGTCACCCTGCTAGACAGGGCTCCAGGGAACTAAGTACTGTGGGAAGAAATAGCCTGGGAATTATGGCTAGGCTTGTATAGGCCCTAGGGCCGATAGCCTAGTACCAGCCTATGAAAATACTCTACCTTCTTTCAGTTGTGAAATAATTCTGAATGCATTTCAAACTTATTTGTGACAGTCAGATTGTTTGATAGAGTTTGGTTGTTTGGGAACATACTTGTTTTTAGAAATCAAGTGCTTATTGTGATACTTTACTCGATGCTGTCATTTTTTTTATTCTGGCTGGGTATTTTTTCTCTGACTTGATGGATCCTAACTCTGTTATCTGGTAGCCCCTAAAAAGAAAAAAATATATATGCCTAAAGGTATGGTTAGTGATTCTGTTGAGGCCACTGCTCGGCCTGCAGACTACTTATATTTTGCCCTGTTTCCTTCTAGTGCAGCTTTGCCAGCCACTGTGGAATGTGGTTAAGACACATTGTCCGTGGCTGCTGAGTACTTGACACAGGTATGGGAGGACCAAACCTTTTAGGTGCAGGAGTAATCCTGGGTAAGTGACCCCTTCCTAGACATAATACTCTGTCTCCAGATATTTTATCTAGTAGTGAAGTTCACAAGAAAAAGAAACAGAAGTGTCTTCATACAGTTGATCAGATTATAGTTGTTTGTAAAGCTGATGTGATGTGGTTTTCTTAGCCAAGAGTGTTTTGCAGACAGCTAATTCTGTTGGTTGTGTTGCCATAGAAGGTTCTAGTGCTAGTTTGGCTAGAGGCCTTTCTGCCTCCTCAGAGAGTGATGCAGACAGTAGTGATTTCCTAGTTGACAGAGTCCAGTGTCATTAATTCTTTGGAAGATGCACCTGTCCTTTGGTCTAATGAAGTGTTCACTTTTCTTCAGATGATTGCTAGATTTAGTGATTTTATTTTGCTTAGGAGCAGTCTGGAACTACCCCAGAGCTGTTCGGTGTATGACCTTATAAAGGATTGGATGCAATTGTGTGGTTATCTTCCCTCCCTTACTGGCCTTGGAGGATGTTTATGAAGCCTTCAGGACACCCATTATTTATTCCAACAGTTTCTGAAAAGGCTCAGAAAATACAGGGCCGCATATGCTATGACAGGTCTCTCTTCTCGTTTGATTGCTGACTCACCTGCAATCTCTCCAGCAGTCTGCTCAAATAAAAAGTCCTTTGCGTCATCTAATCCAGCCCTTCTTGATAGAGTGGGAAATAGTTAGATATTCAGGACAGAAGAATGTCTTTCTACCACTGTATCATTCAGAATGTTAACTTGTCAAGGCTGTATCTGGAATTTTAATTTACAGTGTGAGTACAGTATGGATGATTTTGCTGCATCCTTACTTGCAGAGCCAAAGTCTTATCTGAATGAAATTGTTTCTGATATGACTCAAGGTTTGAAACCTGCTTTGAGAGATGCACTTGAATGTGCAGATAAAGTCTGGAGAAATGCTGCTGCTTCTGTTACATAAAGATTGCTTGCTTGGTTATGTAATTAGAACTTCTCTGATGATTTAACAGCTAAAATTTTGAAAGCACCTTAAAGTTCTGAATGGGTGTTTTGGCCCTCTGTTTTGCAGATTCTCAAATAATGGGACAATACAGGTAAATTAATGCATGGAGTTTCTAGGCTGTTTCATGTACCCAAATTCGTCTCAAACAAGGCATCTTCTTCAAAGGGCAGAAAAAAGAAAAAAAAATCCCAGCCAAACAAAATCAGGGATGCAAAAGAAAATAGGTGGATAATTCTTTGAAACCAAACTTCCCATTCACGTCAAGCAGAGCACTTCACTGGCCCTCTTTAAGAGAAATCTTGACGAGTGGGATGGGCAATAGGAAGTTCACCCCAGGGATCACTTCAGGGGCACTGGGAGCTAACTTTCAGCTGCATGATGCCAGGGAATCTTCTTGGGCTAGGCTGACATAGGCTCCAGGACCATTAGCCTAGTACACACCTATGAACAAGAGGGGTTCCTTTCTGAAAAAGGATCATCCGTATGCAAAGAAATGACTATGATGAGTCACAGAACACCCCTACCTCACCTCCTGCCCTTCCTGTTTCTCCCAGGTGCGCTCTCAGTCCTGTAGCATGGGTGCAAACTGTTTCAGATAAATGGGTTCTGAGAATTTAGAGAGGATACACTTGGCAGTCGATGGAAAATCCTCTCCCTTTCAGGGGAATTCCCCCTCACTAATCAGAACACACAGACATGTTTCCTCCAGTAAGCTATCAAATGGTAGAAGCAAGGTCATATAACCAATGACTTGTTAAGGAAAGGCAAAGGATTTTACTCCAGAATCATTTTGGTACTAAAAAAAGGAGCACACCCAGAGACCTGTGTTAGATTTGTCCTTTCTAGACACTTTTGTAAAAGTTCCAAAATTCAAATTGCTATCCTTACAGTCACTCCTAGTGTTGCTTCCAGATCTCTGTTTCATGTTGACTCCAGATCTCAAGGATACTTGTCCATATTCCTGTTGCCCCCAGTTTCATGAAATTTTTGAGATTTGCTTTGTTTGGCTTACATTATCACTTCTCTGCATTAGTATTTGGGTTATCTACTAGACCTTGAGTGTTTACAAAGTGTCTGGTATCAGTGATTGCCTGTTGCAGAACCTTGGGCATCCACATTTTTCATTATTTAGATGGCTTGTTGATTTGTTCAGATTCTCTATCCAAGTGCTTGGAGTCATTAGACAAGATTGCATCCTTCCTTTCCCACCTTGTTTTGAAATTGAACCTGTAGAAGTCCTTCCTCTCACCCTGTCAATGAATTGTTTTCCTGGTGTGTTGGATAGACGTAGTACAAATAATAGCCTTTATGCCAGAACACAAAGTTTTGACTTTTCGGGGCATTTTCATGGATTTCTGTTTTCTAAACTTAGCCTTAGCAAGAGAGTCCCTCAAAGTTCTAGGCCTCATGACAATGATCCTCATGAATACCACTAGCCAGACTACAGGTGAGAAAAATTCAGTGGTACTTGAACTGTTGGATCCAGCAACTTCATCCCTTGGATTTCTTGTTACCGGTACTGGAATTTGTGAAGTGGAAACTCCTGTGTTAGAAGGATCAATTTTCTCTGAATCCAGGAACCCCCCCCCCCTCCTTTTCGGACCCCAATTCAGACTGCCCAGATGGACTCTTCAGATTTTGTGTAGGAAGCACTTTCCATGGGAATTCAACGCATTGCTTATGCAGTCATCAATACAGATCAAAGCACATAAATGTAAAAGAGATGTTGACAGTGGTTCCTTCCTTAAAAGTTCTTCACCACTGACAGACTCTGGATATTTTACTGGTCAGAGACAACACTTCTGTGATGTGATACTTGAAAAAGCAATGGCGGAACAGTCATAACTTCTTTGCCAGATGGCAGTGATGGCCTGGGAGCTGGCTCTACAGCATTCTCTGACTGTTAAGGCTTTGCACATTCCATCAGAACAACTGGCAGACTGATTAAGCAGACAGCACAGACCTTCACTAGTGAAAGCACCTTGTAGACGTCTTCCGGGACTTGAGCCAGATATGGGGCACACCTCAAGTAGATCTGTTCACTATTCAAAACAAACAGCTGAAAAAAAGTTCTGTTTAAGACATCTTTGCAGCCATACTTGGAAGATAGATGCTTTGTAAATCCCATGGTCAGGAATGTTCCTTATGTGTTTCCATGCTTTCCAGTCATTTCCAAGGTACCTTTAAAGATTCAGAAAGAATTACCAAACATTATTGTGGTAACCCTCTTTTGGCCCAGACAATGTTGGTTCTCCCTTTTAATGGAAATGGCCAAGGACAATTACCACAAACTTCTTCACAGAATGGATCTGCTCACCCAAGATCAGAGGTGAATAGCACATCCCAACTTAGAATCATCATGTCAGTTGTAGCTGCTCCATTTTAATACCTTTTCGGCACTTGTTTTATGAGTATGTGCAGCAAGTATTTAAGGAGGTTAAAAAAAACTGAAACTAGAAAGTTGTACCTTTACAAGTGGAAGAGGGTTTCTAGGTGCTGCCTGCCCATTAGCAGGAGTCTTGAAAGGGTTGCAACCCCTCTGGTTTTGAAATGTTTGCTTGAGCTACTTTAGAGATGGTTGTCATATGCTTCTATCAAAGTGTATCTTGCAGTCATCTCAGCTTTTGTGTCTGTGGATCCCCCTCTATTGTCTCTTTTTGTAGTCAAACCGTTTATTAAAGAAATGCTGCATATGAGAGCCCCTGAATAGCAAATTTCTCCTCCCTGGGATCGCAGCTTTGTCCTTGAAAAATTCCCCTTACCTCCTTTTGAACCTATGTCTCAGACTGATTCATGGTTCATTACTTGGAAGACTGTTTTACTCATTGCTATGACATCTGCAGGGTGAGTCCCTGAGCTGCAAGCTCTCATAGTGGGCCAACCTTACCCGATTTTTCACAAGGACAGGGTTGTATTACATGCTAGTTCAGCATTCATGCCTAAAGTTATTTCTTAATTTATCTTGCGTCAAGCCGTCAATTTCTCGTTGTTGTATCCTGATCCAAAAAACAAAGGAGAAAAGATTCTACATACCTTGGATGCACATAGGCAGCTCAGGGACTACACTGACAAAACAAAGTCATTTTAGGAATGCTGAACAGCTGTGCGTCTCCTGAATGGGAGCTAAGAAAGGTCAGCCTGTCTGAAAACAATCTGCTGTGCAATGGTTGTCCTCTGCTATTGCTTTCTGTTACTCCCACTATGGGAAATTTCTTTCAGGTAAGATTAATGCTCAGTTGACTAGGGCAGTATCCTTTTTGATGGCATATTACAAAGGGGTCAACTCAAGTAGCAGCGTAGAACTAACAAACCTGATCTGTTCCTACCTTCACAAAGCACTACTTACTAGATTCCTTTTCATGGTCCAGAACAGGCTTTACTAGGACCGTTCTGTGTTTCCTAAATCCTTATCCTCCTACCTTCCAAGTAGGGTAAGCTTTGGGAATTTACTTAACATGCCATTGAGGCATTGGGAATGCTGAACGTAGTACAGTTGCGCAAGTCCTACTTACCTATAACAGAAAATATTCAATAAACACTGCCTTACTGTGGCTTATAGAAAGTAGTTCCTTGCTTCCCTCTCTCTGGCAGTCTATCAATGCTCGAAGCACCCCTCACTGCTTGTCAGTGTGAAGGACCAATCACCTGGCATGACCAGGACTGCCCTGCAAACCCACTGACAGAGGACCCTTTTAGTTTTCTAGTGCTACAGTAAGAGAAGGGTATGTTAGACTGCTCTTCTCCATTGGTTTACTTCAGTTGCTGAGCTTTTAAGAAAGCCTTTTGTGTTTTTTTTTCTTTTTGCCTTTTTCTATCCATGGTTGAAATGTGTGCGCTGATGATTTGCTTGTTTTTTCATGCTGGAAAATAGTATGTGCTTTGAGTTTTATTTTGCCTTAAGTATAAGAGTTACATTGTTTATTCTAAGCTGATTCTGAGGTTCTGTGGATTTCTAATGTGTTTTATGGCCACTGATGAGTGTTTAACTTGAGTCTGTCTAATAAAGTTGTTTTAGTGCCCTACATGTCATTGCCTCATGCTGCCAGAACCACACGGCTGGTATTTCCATTGATTAAAAACTTCTTTTGAGAATTTTGACAAGAAAGCTTGCTGTTTTTGCAGTTTTTTCCCCTTGGGTCTAAGATTATTTGAGAAGATTTGCAGCATTTTAAATGATTTTTGTTTTAGTTTAAATTGCAATTTTTGTCAGCATTTTGTTGAACTGTTCTGAAAGGAATTTTTCATAAGTTTATTTTTAATTGCTTGTCTAAGGCTATTTTAGGCAGTTTCTCTTCACATCGGGCTGAAACTAGCCTCTGTTTATTAAAATTGAGGGTCTTTGTGACATGTATTTTGTGCTAGCCTACTGAATTTGCTGTCTTTTTTTCTCAATGGAATAATGTTCTTCGTGTTTCACTGTTGCAGTCATTAGATTTGGGTTATCTGCTTGCAGGTAGCCCTCAGTCGGCCTGATTAACAAAGTCTTGGGTCCTGCATCTGTTGCGGTCTCTTCTTCCATGACATCAGGTCGTCAGGGGTATAAAACATGCAGCTGACGTCATTACATCAGTCTTTCTTGCCGTGCGGTTCCAGAAACAGTTAGCAAGTGCCGGTCGGCCGACTCCTGAAATTTTCGTTTTCAAGTTTCAGAACCAAAGTCTTCAACTAAAAGCTAAGTACCCCGTTGGAGAAACTTTTTCTTGCTCCGAACCGATGTCAGTAAAAGTAAATAATTGCCTTTCTTGTGGAAAGCAAATACCTCATAAAGATTTTCATTCGTACTGTATCCCTTGCCTAGGCCCTGACCACAACGTACCTCGCTGTCGGTTTTGTGCCTTATTTAAAACCACGAACTGTCCATCGTTGGTATATTTGCACTTCTAAACTTTTTGTTGCTCGGTTCAGTTATCCAGCCATCCGACTACTGACATTCTGAAGAAACACAAAGATAGACAGAGACAGGCCGCCCACTTCGCCGGTACTCAGTGAGGCGCTTTCACAGCCCCTGATACCCGCTACTACAGATTTGCAGGCCTCTACTGAGACCCATTCGGAGTCCGGTATGCCGTGAGATGCTTCAACTGTGGAGCCTGCGAATGTCTCTACCTTGGATGGGTCCGTAGCCGCTGTGCAGGCACCGGCTTCTGAGGGTGTATTCAGGCCTACTCACTTGCATATTAAACTGGCGCCATCTTCTTCTTCAAGGCCTAAAACTCGAACCATGCCTAGAAAACTGACGCCCAGACCGCATGGTCAGGCCTCTGTGCCTAAAGAACAAATGATAAGAATGTCTGAAGACCTTATTACTTTAATCAGGGGAAGCCAATTTTCCCCCTCTAAGAGACCTAGGACTGAGTTTGCTTATGATACTTCTGACCAGCATTCTGAAATTTCTGTTTCCTCTGATGACCAGGATTTACCCTTATCTACCTATGAGGATTCTGATGCTGAGGACTCTACTCCCTCTGACCCCCCCCCCCCCCAGAAGATTTCTCTCTTGGTGAAACCTTGCATACTTTCAGGGAGCTTTTTCGTTGGGAAAGTCAGGATTTCTCTGATTCTAAAAAGAGGCTTGGGGATTTCTTACTCCAACCCCAGCACAGGCCTTTAGCTATACCTCCTGTACTGGACATTGTTTATGATGTCTTTCGGAATCTAGCATGGCCCCTTACTCTTTACCTCCTGCTTCCAGAAAACCCGATAGATATTACAGGGTTCCTGACTCTCTCAAGTTCCTTTTCAAAAATCCTACTGCGGATCCTGAAATCATTTCACAGGGACCCAAGGGCATTAAAGCTACTACTGCCAAAAATCCTACCCCCTCTGATAGAGACTCCATGGCGCTGGATAGATGGGGTAAGAAGGGTATACACTTCGGCAACTTTGGCCATTAGGGCCTTGAATTGCCAGTTTCATATGTTATAGTATCAGCTGCATATTATTGGATTGTTTAAACAGAAAATTATGTTGACTCCTGATTGTGCTGAAAATAAGGATTTACAGAATTTTATGCGTTCTGCTGAACAAGTTGGTAAACATACATTGCAATGTGATTTTGATTCACTAGAGTCATCTTGCAGGGCTGCGGTAACTGGGTCTGTACTTAGAAGGCATGCTTGGCTTAAGGAGCAATCCTTGCCAGATCATGTTAAAGCGAAAATACTGGATGCTCTCTTAAATCTGGGCTACCTGTTTGGCAACAAGGCAGAAGAAGTTCTTAAAAAGATGGAGGAAAAAGCTAAATCTATGCAAACTGTTAAAGACTTTTTACAAGTGCAACCTCCAAGATTTGGTAGGCATTGGCCTTCTAAGAACTGGTCCTTTCCTGCCTCTTCCAGACCTTCTCAGTCAAAACCCAGATCCAGCAGAGCATCCAGGCTTCAGTCCTATGGGATGCACAGGACTAAGCAGTGGGGGGGGGCCTCCATTTCCAAATTTGGGAGTAATAAAACTCCCCCTATGGTAAACTGTCTCAGTGACTTCTTTTTAAAACTTCCAAGCACTTCTCAACTGACTGCCCCTTTGGGGGTAATGATTGCACTTCATGCAAAGAACTGGGGACTCATTACCCAAGACAAATGGGTTTTAATTATAGTGTCCCAAGGATACAGATTTCACTTCCACACGTCACCAACTCCAAGCAGTTGGCCGGATCTACCTTCAAAGCAGTGGGCAGATCCCCAAAAGCAAGTACTCTCTCTCTTAAGCATAGGGGCTATTCAATTGGTACCAGAAGAGAAAAAGGGACAAAGGTTTTTACTCAAGATTTTTCCTGGTACCCAGAAAAAACAATTCACGGCGTCCTATCCTGGGCCTGCCTACTCTAAATACCTTTTTGGTGATTCCAAAATTAAAGATGCTGACTCTTCACCAATTGCTTCCTATGCTAAGCAAAGATACCTGGTTGGCAACACTAAATTGAAAGGAAGCATACCTGCATATCCCAATCAGGGAATCTTGCAGAAGATACCTAAGCTTCAAAGCAGGCTACACGCACTATCAGGTCTCTGCACTGCCCTTTGGCTTATCTACTGCGCCAAGGATACTCACAAAGTGCCTAGCTCCAGTCATTGCATTTTGCAGGCAAAGAAATATTCAAATATACCAATACCTGGACAATTGTCTAATTCAGGCAGAAAACCAGGACATACTTTTGAATCTGTCTTTTGTACAGAGGGTGCTAACTTGTCTGGGGTACACCATAAATGAAAAGAAATCACACCTGGTACCCTGTCAACAAATTATATTCCTGGGAGCAAGCTTGAATACAACTTCCCAGGTGTCCTTCCTTACGCCAGAGAAACAAATTCACTTGACAACCTACTTCAAACAAGTGGTCACAAAAACCCTGCTATATCTGCAAGGCAAATACTACAAGCCTTGAGGTTCATGGCCTCCTTCATTCTTCTAATTCCATATGCAAGACTGCATATGAGGAAACTACAGTGCTATCTAAAACGCTTATGGTGTCAACATTCTCAGGATCTAGAAGCAATGATTCCTATCATTCCTTGTCTACGCCTAGAGTTCCTTTGGTGGGCAGAGGCCTGCCACCAAAACAATGGACTACCATTCACACTACCCCCTGCCGCCCAAGCCCTAACAGACGCATCAGACTATGCATGGGGGGGGGGGCACCGGGCAGGGAAGTGCCTTCAGGGCAAATGGAACCCAATTCAAATGCACCTTCACATCAATCATAAAGAAATGTTAGCTGTACAGAATGCTCTGACAGTCTTCAAGGACCACATTCTTCCAGGACAATTAATGGTAAAGACGGACAACACCACTGTTATGTGGTACATAAACAAGCAGGGGGTACACATTCTTACCCCCTCTGCAGACTAACCATGGCATTGTGGAACACAGCCTTGAGCTACCAGGTACATCTACAAGCTCATTTCCTGCCAGGAAAACTAAATACACTGGCAGATGGACTAAGCAGAATCCTCATGGACCCACACGAGTGGAAACTGGAACCAAGGATTTTTCAACATGTTGACAAGCAAATGAGGGAGCCCAGATATAGACCTGTTTACCTCCCCTCAGAACTTTCAATTGGAAATATTTTTTGCAAGGACTCCCCACAGACAAGCTTGGAAAGTGGATGCTCTATCCTTCAGCTGGAAAAAAACCTATCAGTTTATGCCTTTCCTCCAGTGTCTCTGCTCTCCAAAGTACTACAAAAGCTCAAACAAGACAAACCAAGGATGATTTTGATTGCAGTAGCCTGGCCATACCAGCACTGGTACCCCCTCCTGTGCAGACTGTCATTGTTGGCCCCATGGCACCTGACTCAGACTCGTACCCTGCTGTCTCCGCAGGAGAACCAGATTCTGCACCCTCAGCTTCAAACACTAAACCTAGCAGCCTGGCTAATTACTTAAGCTCTCCTTTACCATCCCTCAATAAACCAGTGATGGATGTCATTTTAGAGGCAAGGAGGCCTAGTGCTAGAAAATCTTATGCTGAAAAATGGAAAAGATTCTGTGCCTGGAACCAATCTCAAGGGATAAGCACAGCAGTGCCCAATTTACCTCAGATTTTACAATACTTAACTGACATGCTTCACAAGGGCCTGTCTTTTTCCTCAAAAAGTCACGCCTCAGCCATTTCATCACATTATAACACAGAACCTCCCCTCTTCTCTCTTCCACTGCTCAAGCAGTTCCTCAGAGGGGCCAAAAACTTTAAGACCACCCAGGAGAGCTCCAACTCCAGCCTGAGACCTTAACTTTGTATTGGAGAAATTCACCCTCCCTAGTTTCGAGCCAGCTGCTACTGCAGATTTAAAATTCCTTTTTTGGAAAACAGCTTCCCTTTTGGACATCAGCAAGAAGGGTATCTGAATTACAGGCCCTTATGGCAGTGGAGCCTTTCATGCAGACACGGTGGCCTTCAGGACCAATCCCACTTTCATGCCAAAGGTGGTATCCAGTGTGGCCTTTAATCAGTCCATTCATTTGCCTACCATCCACAGAGCAAAGGGAAACTGATACTGCACTCCTTAGATGTGCAGAGACAACTTAGATTCTACTTGGACAGGTCTAAACATCAAAGGAAGTCTGAACAACTGCCGGTGGCATTTGCTGCAGGGACAGAGGGGAAGGCTATTTCAAACTGAACTATCTCCAAATGGATAGGCCATTGCATTCACTTCTGCTATAAGCACAATTGAAAACCTATCTCACAGGTGATCAGATCCCACTCAACCAGGGCTACAGCTACCTCTACAGCCTTTCTCAGAGGTGTACCTATCAGGGACATCCTAAAAGCTGCTACCTGGAGTTCGGTACATACTTTCACCAAGCATTACCATTTGCCAGTTTTCTCTAAGTCCAGAGCTGGCTTTGCCACTGCAGTTTTGCAGGGCCTTATAGCTGGTCCTAATGCTATCTAAACTCCTCCTCCCATCCTTAGCTTTGGGAATGTACTCAAATGTAATGACTGCAACAGTGAAACACGAAGAACATAGTACAGTCGTGTACACTTAACATAAATGTATTTGTACGAGTGTATTCACTGTTGCAGTCCTGGTTACCCTCCCTCCAGCCCCTGTCTTCGTTTGGTTATACTTCTCTCCTTTTCAATGCTTAAAAGCTTTTTGGTGTATTTGATTTTTTGTTTGAGGTATAACCTTGTATATTTATAGATTTAATTGCTTCCCATTAGGTGGGCACCTGACATCTGGGGCAAGAAAAACTGATGTAGTGACATTGGCTGCATGTTTTATACCCCATGACGTCACGGAAGAAGAGACTGCAACTGACGCAGGACCCAAGACTTTGTTAATCAGGCCGACTGAGGGCTAACCTGCAAGCAGATAACCCAAATGTAATGACTGCAACAGTGAATACACTCAAACATCTGCATTTATGGTACGTGTACACAACTGTACTTTTTCTATAGTATCCCTGTAATAAGTTAGACTTCATATCACTATTTAGAGGGAGAATACTGGGATTTGTCTATTTTTTGCAGAGTTGTGTGGGCAACCAGTGTTTGGTATTGATCTGGCTTGTCTTCTGTACCGAATTGATGGACTCTGAGATGGTTCCACCTGTTGTGAACCTATAAATGTAAAAATGCATTAAAAAAAATATCCCTCAGCCTGTAGCTTGTGACTCCGTAGTAGCCTCAGCCTTGGGCAGACTACTGGGCCACTTACCTTCTGTTACATCCAGGTCCTGTAGTGCGGTGTTGGTACCAAAACTGTGCATGACACAAGGGTCAGACACATACTCCAGCACTATTCTATTACCTGCTTTACTTATGGGAGAGCCAAACTTTTTAGATGCAGGGGAAGTCAGGGGTGCAAAATCCATTACCATTGTTAAGTCTCCCCTTGGGGATTTTCCCACTAGTGTAGTATATGCTAAGAAGAAACAGAAGACCCGCCACGTATTAGGCGAGCATTGCCTGTGTATCTTCCCACCTGAGATGGTGGCTGTGGCTAGATCCATTGTTCAAACAGTTGATTAAGGGGTACATACCCGGGTTATAAGTAACACCGGCGCTTCCATCTCTGGACAGTGATCTAAGATGGTATTTGTTGAACGTTACAGTTGTGCAAGTCCTACTTATCTGTAGCACTAGATGTTCGTAGAATACTGCCCTCCCACCACCCCCTTTTGTTGGATGTGTATAGTTTATTGTTGGAGTTGCCCCCGCATTTTGTTCAGCAGCCTTTAGTGTATTTGTGTGGTTTTTGGTTTGAAACAGGAGGTGTTCACAAAGCTTGTGTTTTCATCTGTTCTTACTGCTTGACCCTAGATAATTGAATGGGTCCTGTCTGTGGGTTTGGAGGGCAGTTCTGATCCTGCCAGGTGATTGGTCCTTTACACTCACAGACAAGCTGTGGGTGGAACTGAGAGCTTTGATAGACTGCCAGAGCTCAGAGGGTGGTAAGGTACTACTACCCATACGCCAGTAAGGCAGTGTGTTCTACAAACAGCTACTGTTACAGATGAGCAAGACTTGAGCAGCTGGACTATGTTCAAATTCCTCACTTCTTCAGTGTCAGCACCCACTCACTATTCTCCAGATTGTGCATCGTTGAGGTGGGTTTTAATATGTCTGATTTGTTTTATTTTTTGCATTTCATTGTTGTGTAGTATTGTGATTGACTGTGCATTTACTCTTGCTAGATGATTCTGGCTTCAGGTACTTTCCTCTCCTCCTTTGTGGACGTGAAAAAGCCTAAACACTCATTTTCTCTGAAAGCTGATGACTTCCCCCTCAGAATATGCTTAGCCAATCAGCTGTTTCAGCAAGAGTGATGGAGTGCAGATAACCCAAATGCCACTGAGGCAGCGAGTAATTTGAACATCTACTCTTACAGTTAATTAAGAAGGACTTTAACAACTGTACTTTGCAATGCTCTTAATTTCTGTTTCAAAAAAGTATTACTTAAAATAAGCTCCTAAAACAAAGAAGTGTCAATCTTAAAGTTATTAAACTCTGTGAAGTTAAGATAAGATTGTTTTAAGTAACACTTTTTTTTTTGAAAACATAGTATACCGTCAAGTAAAAGGTGTAGCGATGTACTCTGTTTTGCATTCTTGATATATTGTGAACTGATGTTCAGTCTTAATCAGGCCTGTGGGTCTCAAACCAACTCGGCCATCAGCAAGCTAGAGCTCCCCCCAGCCTACCCATACTGCCTAGCTCCTCTCAGATCTCTTTTATCGTGCACAGCAAAGCATCGTGGTCAGGTTAGAGCTCCTCCTGGGTGTTTCTAGCATTTGATATTGCCAATTGTAAGTGGTCTTTTGACCTAGTGGTCTTTTGACCTAGATTCCTCATCTCCCTACCTTTTCTTGCTTTTTTTTTTTTTTTTTTTTTACTGCCTTTTTGTAAAAAAAAAAAAAAAAAAAATCTGTAGTGTAGTTGTTTCTGCTGCTTGGTTTTCATGTGTGCGTGTCTGTCTGTGTTTTCCTCCTTTCTCTTCCTTCTGTCTTGCTACTATGTCAGAGAAATCTGACAAGTCCGTTGGGTTTAAAAAATACACTTCCTTTCAGCACAAGATCCCTGTATCTGATGCCCACATGGACTGCATTTATTTTTTGGTCCTGCCCATCTTCATTTGGCTTGTTCTATCTGCAAGACCTTTCTTCCCTGGGCCGTTGCACGTAGAAGAAATAAGTTGGCTCTCATTGATCTTATTCCCCCTCCATCTCCTACTGTTGCTTCTGTCTTAGCAGCTCAAACCCCCTGCCAAAATGTCTGAGGAGACCAGGGATCATAAGAAACAGTCCTGGGACCCTTCCATGTTTGTTGAATTTGAGCCTCCAAAAAAGGCTCTGTGACCTTTGGAGCAGAGTTCCCTGCCTCCGATATTGTTTCTGTCTTCTCCTCCCCGTGCCCCAGCTCCCTCTTTGAGCCAGGAGCTTGCGGCACAGAGTATGTCTTCGAGGCTTGCTTCCCCTAGACATCACTTGAGACCCTCCTCTGTGTCCTTCTCCATCAGGTCCTCTCGGAGCCTGTCGGAGAATGAGATGGATAGTTTGATGAGGAAGTTTCTCTGTACACAGATCCAGATGAGGGTCATTCCAGCTTTGTCCCCTATGGGATCTGTGAGCAGAGCTTCTCCCGGCAGGATTGTTTCTCCTTCTTTGATCCGGCCTACTCTTTTGGAGCTCCTGGTTCCGTCGATTCCTGGGGCTGGTCCATCCGGCCCAGTAGCCTTCACCTCTTCGAGCCCGACTGCTTCCTTAACTCTCTTGGTTCCGACCACGTCAGGGCCAAGCATGTCTCAGAGCCGAAGCCATGACATCAAGTCTGAGGGGGTGATTTTGATTCCAAAACTCTTGGAATTGTTGCTTCTCTTTGGGGCCTCTGCATTCGCCAACAAGGCTCTGACTCTGTCCTCGGAACAGGGGGCTACTGGTGACCAGCGACAGTCTGTTCTTGATTGCTCGGGGCAAAGGAAGCTTCCTCGGTACTCTGACAGTCTTGCCTTCAAGGTGGTGGAGAGGGTCCTTTCCACTTCTAGGAGACCTCTGGCTCCTGCAGTTTCGGATCCACCCCTTCCCCTCCTGAGCTCTGCATCAGAGACCTGTCTTCTGCCACCTGGGCAGCTGGCTCCTCAGGGCCTCCAGACTCTTTCACTTGGGGAAGCCCAGACGACTTCTGACACCTCCCTGGAGCACTCCACCGAGAAAGTACCTTGGAAGAAAAGGTGCAAAAGGAGGCATCTGGATTCCCCAGAGGAATCTCTCACGACAGACACTGACTTAAGGGGAGGAGGTCCCCCAGATCTCCACCCAACATCTCCTTTGGAGACGTTTTAGAAATCCTTCTCCAGAGAGGTGGCTGGTCAGCCCCAAACTCCACCCTGGATGAGTCATTGTTCCTGGAGACCTTCAGGACTGGCCCATCTACATCCTGGGTGTCCCCACTTGCAGATCCCCTGGTGTCTGCAAGGACATGGAAGGAACCAGACATTTGCAAAGCCTATTCCTAAAAGAATGAACAAAATTCTTAGTGCCCCCCAGGATAGACCTCATTGGACGAAGTGTATCCCAGTAGATGCCATGGCGGTAATGGCAGCCACCAAGAAAGAGCTTGCCTCGGAAAACTCTACTGTCCCTCCTCCTAACAGGGAGTCTAGAGCAGTGGACAAATTTGGAAAAAGGGTCTACACGTCTTTCACTTTTGCCCTCAGAGTGCTGAGCTACCTTTCCCACTTTAAGAGGCTACAGAGGGACTTGAGGAACGTGTTAGGTCTGGCCCTGAACCAATGAAGGCAGAGGAATGGACTTCTTTTATTTCCCATATGACCACTCTGCAATTCATTTCCAATGCGTCCATGAGACTGATCTCTCATGCAGTTGAAGGGACCTCCGGTTCCGCCATTGCCTTTCGGAGCCATGCCTGTATGCGGCTGTGTGATTTCACAAAACCCTTCAAGGCATCATTTGTCAATGCCTCTTCAGTGGTTCCTCCTCCTTTGAACTGACTGACCGTGACACACTCTCCCACAGCGAGAAAGACTGAAAGACCCTGTCTGCTGTTGGAATCCGCTTCTGTACCCTGCAAAGTCCTTCTCCAGGAATCAGCACGAGGAAAAGAAGTTTTGGTTGAGAAAATCCCATAGCCCTTTCTAGGATGCTGAGGGTGGCTTTTCCCCTAGGGGCAGAGGGGGGAATAATTAGAGTGGTAGACTCCACTCTCTGGGCAGAGGGAGTCCTCTGAATCAGGGGTCTCGGGATTCTCCTTTGGAGAAATCCTTGCAGCATCCCTGAGGTGTTGCCTGACTGTCCCTCTCTGGAGGCAGTCAGGGCACAGTGCTTCTTTCACCTAGAAGCCTGGTTATCCATCACAAATGACTGGTGGGTGCAAGGTATCATATCCAGTTGTCACTCCATTCCCTTTTTAAATCTCCCCAAGCCAAAACAACACCTCTCAGATGTTCCACCCAGTCAAAGGGAGGCATCAACTTTGGAATTTGCAAGCTTGCTTCAAAAAAGAGTCATCCAGGTGGTCCTCTCATACTAGTGCTGATCAGGGATTTACTCACATTTCTTTTTAGTTCCAAAGAAAACAGGCCCATACTGGACCTAACTTAGCTGAACAAATCGGTCAAGCACACAAAGTTCGGGATGATCACAGTGCAATCCATCCGTCCCTTTCTATAGAAGGACGACTGAATGTGCTCGATAGACCTGAAGAATGTGTGATATCATGTCAGAATGAACAGATGCTCCAGAAGGTCCCTGCATTTCAGGCAGTGAGCCAGTCATTACCAATTTCATGCACTTCCATTTGGTCTCACCACAGCCCCCAGGGTGTTAAACAAATGCATGACAGCAGTGCAGATTACCTAGGACTACAGGGATTTCACGTGTTTCCTGACCTGGATGATGGGCTGCTAGTCGCACCATCCAGGCATCTACTAGTTCAGGCCAGGGATTTTCTCTTGCAACTGGCCCTGAACTTAGGGATTACTATAAACCTTCAAAAGACACAGTTATATCCTTTGCAGGTGATAGAATTTGTAGGAGCCCGCTTGGATGCAAACAAAAGCCTGGCCTGTCTTCTGGACAGGATTCTGTCACTACAGACACATATCAGACAGATATTATCAGTGCTAGTTCCTCAGTGCTCTGGGTTCTCTGACTGCAACAGTAGCTTTACTACTGACAAGTTATTTACAGATGAGAGTCCTGCAGTGGATGTTGTCAGTCCAGTGGTCCCATCTGCATCATTCCCTGTGAGAGTATCTTGAGTATCCAGAAATTCTCTTTGGTGGTGGCTTCATGATCCACAATGCATTCTTTCCACCTGCATTGCCACATTGACCACGGATGCATCCCAGCTGGCGTGGGGCATTACCTGGGATGGACAGTTTGAGGCACGTGGACTCTCCAGGAGTTCAGTCTGTATATCAGCTTCCTGGAGATGAAGGTGGTGCTTTTAGCATTGCAAGCCCTTCACTCCCTTCTTCCTCTAGGGACAGTTGGGATTCAGACCGAGATGTATGTTGTGTGGTACCTCAACAAAACAAGGAACCAAGTCCTACCCCCTTTGTTGAGAAGCAGTGTGTATGTGGCAATGAGCTGTCTCTGCCAACCGCTTTCTAGTTGCAACATATATTCTGGAGAAGCGCAACATATTGGTGGACAGGCTCCGCAGATTTCTGTTGATGCCTCACGAGTGGTCCCTGAATCAGTCGGTGGCAACAGTAGTTTCCTCAGATGGGGTCAACCTTGCTGTGACCTCTTTGCCTCTCCCTTCAACAACAAGCACAGCAGGTACTTTACCCTGACCCTCCACAGGGGTAGTCACCAAGAGATGATCTAGTCCATGCTTGACCCCCGGTCTTTTTTTTTTTATGCACCCCTATTCCCAAATTTCTTCAGAAGGCTTGCAGATTGAAGAGCAAAGTTATCCTCATTGCTCGTATTTGGCCTCGATAAGTTTGGTCCACCTTCCTGTGGTCTCATCTTATTTGCCCTCTGTGGACCCTGGATCCACGTCCAGATCTTCTGTCTCATCCCTCAGGGCAAGTTCATCCGGATCTTCACAACTTGAAACTAACAGCATGATTTCTCCAGTTCCGATGATGGCTAGATGATCAGGCTTTCTTCCCCAGTTCAAAAGTTTATAATTTCCTCCCACAAGTCTTCTACCAGGAAAAGTTATAAAAGCGAGTGGAAAAGGTTTTCCATTTGGGCCCAGCAGCGTCACATTGATCCACTTACGGTGCTCATTTAGGCAGTCTTGGACTTACTAGCTGGTCTTTTTCATTCAGGGGCCAGCTTCTCTACTGTTAAAGTTCAGTTGGCAGCCATTTCTAATTTTCACATTGGGGAAAACGCTATAGCTTTTGCTTTTTCTAGACTTTGTAAAGCCTTTCTCAAGGGTACGTCCCTTCTTCAACCTCATTTCAAAGATCCTACTCCCCTGTGGGATCTTAAGTTGATTCTTCAAGCTCTAACCTTGCCTCCCTTTGAACCTGCTGCTAAGGCAGAGTTGAAATTCTTGTCCTGGAAAACACCCTTGTTAGTAGCATTTCCTTCAGCCAAGAAGGTTTTGGAGCTTCAAGTGTTGCCTTCCAAACCTCCCCTATCTTATTTTTCATAAAGACAGAGTTGCTTTACATGCTAATCCTTCTTTCTTACCAAAGGTTGTGTCAGTGAACACCATTAATCAATCTGTTAATCTCCCTTTGTTTTTCCACATTTTCAAAATAAGGGTGAATATATGTTGCACCTCTTAGACATTCACAGACAATTGCACTTCTACCTGGATAGGACAAAAATGTTTAGAAAATCTGATCAATTGTTTGTCGCTTTCTCAGATTCCATAAAAGGGAAAGCCGTTGTCAAAGCTGCTATCGCTGAATGAATAAGGGATTGTATTTCTCATATTTATTTGTTGAACATTGTTCCTTTACCTAGATCGGTCAGAGGTCATTCCACGAGATCCATACCCATGTCCCAGGCTTTCTGGTCCAGAGTCTCCTTAGAAGATATGTATGCAGCTGCTTCACGGGCAAATTCTCACACCTTTTTTTCACATTACAAACTCAGTATCATATCCAGGAATAATGCTGCTTTTGCCACTGAAGTACTGGGAATATCCTGTGAGGCTGCCCAGATTCATGTAGCTGGGGGCTCTATCCTACAAGTTTGATGAAGACTGAACAGACGACTTAAGGTAAAGAAGTTATGTACTCATCATAACGTTCCATCTGTGTTATCTGCTTAAGTCTTCATCAACCTTCCTTCCCTCCTTCCCCCTTCCTTATGTCTGAAGGACCTGATGGATAATTCTGGGAACCTTTGTTCCTGATTTGTGCCCCTGAACGTTCCTTTAAGCTCTGTTGTTTAAGTATGTGGGGTTTTTTGCTTTAGAATACTGGCTAGAAGCTGAGATGCCTCATAAAATCCTCCAAAGCTAGTTACGAAAATAAAATTGCCAAAGATTCCAAAAACAACCACAAAGCATTCTATAACTATGTCAAGAATCTAAATGGCAATGCTCAGATCTGCTCTGAGCTAAAACAGAATGGCATTAAATATACTGACCCGAAGGATATTGCCAATATCCTGGCAGATCGATTCAGTGCCAACTTCACCCCCTAAATGGCCCATCTCAATACCGGAAGATTGCCAAATTCCAGTAATGGCCACACAGGTACAAAATGCACTCTCTAAAGCCAAGAATACAGCATCCATGGGACCAGATGACATCCCGGGCTGTGTACTACATGAACTACAATATGAAAATAGAAACACGAAAACTGCTCCAAGGACCAGGCAACACAACCAGATGTAACTGAAGTAATTTATTCACAGTCACTGACTCAATGAATGAATAAATTACTTCAGTTACATCTGGTTGTGTTGCCTGGTCCTTGGAGCAGTTTTCGTTGTTTCTATTTTCTGTATTTGTGCCCTGGTTTGGGACCATTGTTGTTTTGAACTACAATATGAACTGACACCTCACGTAAGTGTCATGTTTAATCATAGCCTCACCTCAGGTTTCGTGCCCACTGAGTGGCGCAGAGCTACAGTTATCCCAATCCACAAGGGGGGATCCACCTTGGATCCCAGAAACTACCATCCCATCAGTCTGACAAGCCTTATCTGCAAGGCCATTGAGCGTATTATCATGGAACTTATAAACAAAGACATTGGCAACCTTCAAACACTGGACCCCACCAGTTTGGGTTTGTGAAGGGCCGATCTTGTCTCCTGAACCTGATTGACTTCTTTGAATCAGTCTCCAGAGCCATAGATAAGGGTAAGGTGGTCCACACAGCCTATCTAGACCTTGCCAAGGCCTTTGACACCATCCCCCACTCTGGAATCATAGATAAACTTACTGAGTTGGGCATTAATCCCTATGTCATCCAATGGATTGCTAACTGGCTTACTGATGGAACCCACACTGTAAAAGTAGCCGACTCCAAATCCAGCTCCAGACAAGTGACAAGTGGAGTACCTCAGGGTTCAGTCCTGGGGCCGCTCTTGTTTGGCATCTACTTAGCTGAAGTACAGGTCAACACTAAGGGACTCTGGCTAACAAAGTTTGCAGATGACTGCAAACTGGGAGCCATTATTGAATCCCCAAATGATGTGGATACTCTACAAAAGGGCCTTACAGAAACAGATGCTTGGTGCCAGAGCCATGGGCTCAAGCTCAATGCCAAGAAATGTATTGTTATCCCCTTTGGGAAAAACATGTATCCATGAATTACCATATAGGTGGCAGTACACTAAACACAGAAAGTGTGATAAGAGACTTAGGGACACAGGTGGACAGTGGTCTCACCTTCAATAACCACATCGCCACAACAGTCAGGAAATCCTTCTATGTGGCACACCTCATCACGAAGGGCTTTTCATCCAGAAAAAAGGAGGTCATTGTCCCACTGTACTCATCCCTCATTAGACCCATTATAGAATACAACGCCCCATTTGGTATGTACCTCTCAAGACATCTGCAACAACTGGAAAGGCCTCGGAAATACTTCACTAAAAGAATCACAGGCCTAAAGCAGATGCCCTACGCTGACCACCTTAAAAAACTCCAGCTATACTCTGTCGCATATAGTCTACTCAGAGGCGATCTCTGCTTAACATACAAGGCCATGTCAAACCCAGAGCTGTTGGACATGCTACACTTAAAGAAATCCCAATCCCTCAGAGCTACACGCTCCAGGGATCTAAACCTTGTCATCACAATAAACAAAACATGCTGGAGGGATAGGTTCCTGGTCCAGAGACTCCCCAGACTCTGGAATAGATTGCCCATACATGTCAAGCAGAGTGCCTCTTTGGACCTCTTCAAGAGGAACCTTGACGATTGGATGGGAGAAAGGAAATTCACCCCAGGGATCACGTCAGTCGCCCTGCTAGACAGGGGTCCAGGAAAGTAAATAATGTGGGAAGAAATAGCCAGGGAATTGTTATGGCTAGGCTTGTATAGGCCCTAGGGCTGATAGCCTAGTACCAACCTATGAACCTATGGCAGCAAACTTGATCTGAGGTATCTGAGAGGAGCTTGGCAGTATGGGTAGGGTGGGAGGAGCTCTAGCTTTGAATCCTTAGCTTGTTGACGGCTGAGTCTGTTCTAATGGGAGAAAAGGTATTAAGTATACTTAGGAAGATAGAGCTGAATGTTTTGACTGGTTGTCCAGCCATATTATGCCAGTAAGTTATTGAAAGAATTTCGATTAGAGTTTATAACATTTCTGACTTAAGTAGAGTTAATGATTTTGGGATTATGGTTCCACTGAAGAATAAATGTAGGGTGATAACTTAGTATGTCAGGAAGGGTCTCTGTATTATACTTGTGAGAATATTAGATATCATCTGTGCTAGCATGACTGGCTTATGTTTTGTACATTACCCTGTGTTTACATATGCCAGCATGACTAGCTATAATTTTCTAAATAAGTTTGTCTTTTGAGTATCACTCTAATTTATGGAGTCTATACTGGCAAATCGAAATTTCACTTACCCGAACATGCAATGATCAATGCACAATAATCGAACTGCAAAAACTATGAATGGACACTTAAGCAAATTTTTTCCCAGGGGAAAATAAATCGCTTGGTCGACCAAAACCCAGACACACAGTCAAACCCTACGAAATTGGTGGGCTTTGTCCCCCACCCCAACCCTGATGTGTGGGGTTGTGCCCCCCAACCTAACTAAATATATCAACTCCGCGATTGCTTTGTTGTTCTACACTGGAGAAAAGGGCAAGTTCTCTACTACAGCCAGTCGATTTTTCCCCCGAGAAACATTTGCTGAAGTGGCCGTTCGTAGTTTTTGTAGTTCGATGATTTTGTTGATCATTAGGTGTTCGGTTAAGTGACGTTTCAGTCTGCTAATATAGACCCGATTTATGCAAGATGTTTGAATGTCACACAGTGTTGTTCTGGATGAACAAATGTGCGTATTATTAGAGAATTCTGAAAGTATGTTATGACAAGAGTCAGCTGACCTAGATGTGATATCATTGTGTGCCAGAGCTGGGAGAACACACTCTTCACTTCAGTGGTTTATTTACTTTTCAAAGTCTGATGCAAGAGAGTAGACTTTTCATAGCAGCTTCCTGTTACTTTTAAAAATCTGCTATAAAAGCAGGTTCTGAGTCAGTTCAGGGTTGTTTTCCAAAGCTGTTCAGCTGTAGTAGTCCAGTTATTTCCAGAGTAGTTCTAGTTGCTGAGGACAGACAACTGTCTAGAGTATGGACATAACTCCTCATCTTGCCTTGCAGAAGTAAGAGTGTAATCTTTTTCCTTGCCGAGTTATTTAGATTAGATAGGAACATTTAATCTTCAGATAATCAGGGAAATACAGCTAGTTAGAAGGGTTTTTTTTCTAAAATCAGTGTGAAATCTATCTTAAAGTGGTGTTTTCATATTTCCTGTGTGTGAAACTGTTGTTTATTGGAATTGGTTATTCAGTATTTGCATGTTTTAAATCCTTTTATTTGTTGTTAAATATTTTACTACCTCTCATTGTGGCTGGGTTATTTAGTGAATAATTTTAATAACTTGAGAGTGTTTGTGGTTATTGTGATAACACCAGGGGCACTCCAAAAAGCCTTACTGATTGGGTTAGTTGCTACCATTTGTATCAATATGTATTTTACCCAATATAATTGAACACCCTTTTTGAAGGGTATTATGGTGTTTGACTCGTGGTAGCCATTACCTTGTAATTTGGGCAAAGGAACACAGCAGGTAAATTTGCACCAGTCTTTCCCAAGAGTGTGTGTGTGTATGTGTGTGGTTTTTGTGTGTGTGTCAGAGATTTAAGAGTGAGCTTTTCAGATACCTAGAACTGGGACACAGTGCTCTGCACTGGTTAATGTAGAGACTCATTTGGGGGCCTGGAATGAAGCATGTAGTCCAGTCCCAGGTTTGGAGCCTGTTCCCAGTGTACTGTTCGGGGGAATTTTGTATTTATGTCTCTGCTTTTAGTAACACTCCCTTACTGGAGACAGTGGTGAGGATTGAGGCACCTTAGTTACTGTCCCAGGGTAAAGAGAGCTTGCCACAATACTATTAGGGGTTTTTAATATGTGGGGAGCTTTTTGTTGATTTAGCGAATCCGGTTGTAGAATTGATAAGTTATGTGCAATTAAATAAACTGTTGCTGTGATGGGTATGGTTGGTATTATTCAGTAACAATTAAAATCACCTAGTATATAGGTAGCTAGCTTAATATTGGAAGTTATCCAAGCGAAGATATCTTCTATTGTGGTGTGGTTGCTGTTGGGAGTAATATAAATACATACAGATTTGTTTTGATTAAGTTTCAGTAGACTGCTCAGCATCTCAGCATTTAAGAACATAAGTTTGTATGGGCATGGGGTAAATAATACGAAGAGAGTTGATGGCATTTATGGAGAGTGACAAGTTTTTCAGGGACTGGATCATCATCATTTCAGGTAATGACGTATAAACAGGCCCATAGGTAATAAAAGCATTGTGAAGGTTCTTAGTAAGGTTGTTGTGTCTTTCGGCTTTTCCCGGTTATTTTATGGAAGTGGGCTTTGAAGGTATTATAAAAAGAACAACAATGGGGATGGGGGCTATACTCTATGTTCATCGTGTTTCACTGTTGCAGTCATTACACTTGGGTTATCCTGCTGGCAGGCTACCCGCAGTCGGCCTGAATTCCAAAGTCCTGGTCCGGCGTCGGTTGCTGTCGCCTCTTCCCTGACGTCAGTGCACCAGGGGTATAAAAGATGCAGCCAACACCATTTTCTTCAGTCTTTTTTGCCGCGCGGTGCCCGAAGCAAAAGCAGTTCGCAAGTGCCAATCGGCCGACTCCTGAGATTTTCGAAATTGAATTTCACATCCGAAGTCTTCAATAAAGCTAAGTACCCCATTGGGGAAACTTTTTCTTGCTCCAGACCGATGTCAATAAAAGTTAACAATTGTATTTCTTGTGGGAAGCAAATACCTCATAAGGATTTTCATTCTTACTGTATTCCTCTCCTAGGCCCTGACCACGACGTTGCTAGTTGTCGGTTTTGTGCTAGATTCAACCAACGCACTATTAAGCGTTGGTTCGATTTTGCTTTACATTACTTTGGCCGAAGGTTTAACTATATAATGCTGTCGGAATAACCGACGACCGGAGTTCATAAAAAGCGCAAGGACCAAAGAAAAGGACAGGCATCCGAGGTCCAAAACCGACAACAAAGCCTCTTCTAGGCCAGTCGCCGGTTCTCAGTGAGGCGCTTTCGCAGCCCCTGACACCCGCTGCCTCAGAGCCACAGGCCGCTTCCGACTCCCACATGGAGACATCTAGGCCTCTGGAAAATCAAGGTATTGGGCCTACGGAAACTATTCCCCGAGATGGGTCTGGAGCCGCTGAGCAGGCATTGGCTTCTGAGGGTGTTTTCAGACCTACACAGCTTACTATATCAAGACCACTTCAGCAGCCAAGGCAAAGTCTAAAACACCTTTAAAGACAAAGAAACAAGTACAGCATTCTCCTGGACAGTCATCCATGCCAAAGAAACAGATGCTTAAAATGGCCGGGGACCTAATTACTTTGATCCAGGGCTTCCCATCCCCCTCCTGATAAACGGCCTAGGCAAGACACTGACTATGACTCCTCTGACCAGGTTTCTATTTCTTCTGATTCCTCTTCAGAACAGGGATATTCTCTTCCTCCCTATGAGGACTCTGACGCTGAAGAATCTATCCCTTCAGCCTCTCCTCCTGAGGATTACTCTTTTGGGGAAACCCTGCACACCATGAGGCAGCATTTCCATTGGGAGAGCCAGGATTATTCAGAATGCAAGAAAAGATTTATTTATAAAAACCCTGTTGCTGACCCAGAAACTATTTCTCAGGGTCACAAAGGGGTCAAGGATTCCACTGCAAAAAACTCTGTTCCCTCTGATGGGGATTCTAGAGCACTGGACAGATGGGGGGAAAAAGTTTACACCTCTGCTACTTTAGCTGTAAGGGCTTTAAACTGCCAGTTTCACATGCTTAAATATCAACAATACCTAATGTCTTTGCTAAAACAGAAAATGCTTACAAGCTCAGAATGTCCTGAAAATAAGGAAAGTCAGGATTTATTGCACGCAGCTGAACAAGTGGGAAAGCATACTTTGCAATGTGGTTTTGATTCATTAGAGGCTTCTTGCAGAGCCGCAGTTACAGGTTCTGTCATTCGAAGGCATGCTTGGCTAAAAGAGCAGAGTTTGCCTGATCATGTTAAAACAAAATTATTGGATGCTCCATTACAGCATGATACTTTGTTTGGTGTTAAGGCAGAAGAGGTGTTAAAGAAAATGGAGGATAAATCAAAATATATGCAGACAGTAAAGGATTTCTTACAAGTTCAGCCACCCAGATTTAGCAGGAACTGGCCTTCTAAAAATTGGTCCTTTCCAGTGTCAGACAGGCCACAAAGAGGCAGATAAAGACGCCCAAGAGGCAGATATCAGCCCCAAGGCTCATACAGACCTAAACAATGGGGTGCTTCAGCTCCCAAAGGCGGAGAAGACAAATCACAACCTTACAGGAAACCGTCCCAATGACTTTCCTCTACCAATGCCAAGCACTTACCTTTTGGCAGCACCCTTAGGAGGAAAACTAGCACTTTTCTCACAGAATTGGCACATGATCACCCAGGGCAAATGGGTACTGAATATTGTTTCTCAGGGTTACAGGTTCCACTTTCACACCCAACCAAGGACTCTCAGGAACACCAAACAAGTATCACCACGATGTAGTAAAAGCTGTTTTATTATAAGGAATAACAAGCGCTTTCGCATACAACCCAAGTATGCTTCTTCAGGTTACAATCATATTAAAAAATTCATACACTTTTATAGGAGTACCAATAATGTAATTAAATTGCTTAATTTCCCGCTTTTTCTTTGTAATTAATTATCAGTCAATTAATGTAGCTGTTGTCATTTAAAGCAACATGATAACATATCTAGAAAAATGCATATATGTGTATAAAACAAATATAATGAAAGTCAGCAACCATTAAATAATGATCTCCGAAAAAATATAAAAAATAAAACCTATTCATGATAACAAATGTAATTTACTACAACTGAAAATCACCCTCTCATCAAGTAAAAATATAGAAGACTTCTTATTTAGGAAAAACACATGCATGTTTTTACTGCCCAACAGAGATAAATGTATATGCTAAACTATTGTATCAATACAGGGGATCAAATGTTCTATAGAACTCTTGTCTTCTTGAATATTTAATAACTTTTCGAGGACAAAGATATACATATATTTATAAACTAATTATTTCTATAGTTAATTAGAATAGATAAATATAGTACTCAAGCAACAATACATGTCCCTATACGATACAAATGTTGTAATCTAAAAAACTAATATAAATTACTCTATTGTTATAAGTTCTGCACAAAAAAAAAAAATATATATATATATATATAAACAGATATAAATCTATTTGTGTTAATAATTAAAAAAAATTCATATATATCTATACAAATTGAGTAGATTAAAATCATTAACTTTAAAAATCTTAAAAACTTGGACTAAATCCATCATATATGAGGGATTTTGAACTCAAGACAGCTTGTTACTAAAACCTACTATCGTGAAACCAGAACAGGTTTAATACTAATTGTGCTATTAAGTCCTGGTATTATATGGGCCTTTAACCTCAAAATCCATTGAAGTTCAACATTCTCTAAGTGGGTCATGTTATCTCCTCTCTTTTTAATTTGTTTGACAACCTCTATTACTCGAAATTTGAAGCTATGGTCTTGAAACTTGCTGATATGTTTAGCTAGAGCATTGGTTAAAATCAGTTTCCTCATTTCATAAATGTGATTATAGATACAATCTTTTAATCTTCTAGACGTCAAACCTACATAGTAGGCATCACATTTTTGACATGTAGCTAAATAAATAACATTGGTAGTATCACATATGGCCTTTACTTTAAAATGGTATTCATAGTTCAGGCCTGGTACATCAAAGTCTAAATCTTTTGTAATATGAACACACATATTACATGGTGTGGTGCCAAAAAATGAAGTCTTAATACTATCGGAATCTAGATTTAGCCTTTCCTTACATATAAGTCTCTTCAAGTTCTTACTATTTCTATAGCAAAAAGTAGGGGTGTTACCTACCAGCTTCTTAATATCTGGATTTATAGTTAAAATGTTCCAATTTTTCTTAATTATAGCTGTGATGTTATAGTTATCATTGGTATATTCAGTTGTAAAAGAAACATTAGGCCTAGTAGTACTAGAACCTATTCTATGCCAGAACCTATAAGGCTTATCATTTCTTTGTTTATTAATATTCATATTGTTGGTACTATCCATCATTATGAAATCTTTGTTGATAGTCTCTATTAGGTCGAGGGGATACCCTCTTGCTAAGAACAAGCTACTCATAATGTCTAGCTGTCTATCTCTTTCTTTTAATGCTCCATTACAGCATGATACTTTGGTGTTAAGGCAGAAGAGGTGTTAAAGAAAATGGAGGATAAATCAAAATCTATGCAGACAGTAAAGGATATCTTACAAGTTCAGCCACCCAGATTTAGCAGGAAATGGCCTTCTAAAAATTGGACTTTCCAGTGTCGGGCAGGCCACAAAGAGGCAGATACAGACGCCCAAGAGGCAGATCTCAGCCCCAAGGCTCATACAGACCTAAACAATGGGGTGCTTCAGCCCCCAAAGGCAGAGAAGACAAATCACAACCTTACAGGAAACCGTCCCAATGCCTTTCCTCTACCAATGCCAAGCACTTACCTTTTGGCAGCACCCTTAGGAGGAAAACTAGCACTTTTCTCACAGAATTAGCACATGATCACCCAGGGCAAATGGGTACTGAATATTGTTTCTCAGGGTTACAGGTTCCACTTTCACACCCTACCAAGGACAAAAGGTATGCCAGACCTGCCACACAATCAATGGGCAGAGGCACAAAAACAAATTTCTGCTCTCATGGACATGAGGGCTATTCAAAGAGTTCCACAGCAACAGCAGGGGCAAGGATTTTACTCAAATCTTTTCTTGGTACCCAGAAAGGACAAAGCTTGGAGACCAATACTGGACCTGTCTACTCTAAATACTTTCCTGGACATTGCAAAATTCAAAATGTTGACACTGCAGCAACTTCTACCCATGCTGGGCAAGAAGGCATGGCTAGGTACTCTGGACCTCAGAGACATACCTGCATGTCCCAATCAGACAATCTTGCAGAAGATACCTCAGATTCATAGCTGGCTCAATGCATTACCAATTCTCTGCACAGCCCTTTGGCTTATCTACTGCGCCCAGGGTCTTCACAAAATGCCTGGCACCAGTAATTGCATTTTGCAGACAAAAAGGAATTCAAATATATCCCTACTTGGACGACTGCCTTATTTAAGCAGAGAGCAAGGACATTCTACTAAAGCATCTGGTGTTTGTAAAAAGATTACTAATTTGTCTAGAGTACAAAGTAAACGAAAAGAAATCAAAACTAGTGCCCTCTCAAGAGATAATATTCCTGGGTGCAAGCTTAAATACAACTGCCCAGATGGCTTATCTCACGCCAGACAAACAAAGGCAACTGACTCATTATTTTTAAATGATGGCAACAAAGACCCAGCTACCTGCAAGAACGATTCTGCATGCTTTGGGCTTCATGGCACCCTGCATCCTGCTAATTCCATATGCAAGACTGCATATGAGGAAGGTACAATGGTTTCTAAAAAGTGTTTGGACTGAACATTGCCACAGCCTGGAAACAATAATTACTCTCATTCCCTGCCTGCAACAAGAGTTTCGATGGTGGGCACTGGCCTGTCACCACAACAAGGGACAGCCTTTCACTTTACCCACAGCCAGGCAGATACTAACAACAGATGCATCGGATTATGCCTGGGGGGCACACATGGTGAGAAAATGTATACAGGGCACATGGCCCACAGACCAAATGCATCTTCATATCAATCAGAAAGAGATGCTAGCTGTACAGAATGCCCCGACAGCCTTCAAGGATCTACTACATCCAAGACAACTATTGCTAAAGACGGACAATACTACAGTCATGTGGTACATAAACAAGCAAGGGGGCACACATTCCTACCCCCTATGCAGGCAAGCCATGACTTTGTGGAACACAGCACTGACCTATCAAGTACGTCTGCAGGCAGAATTCCTGCCAGGAAAGAAAAATACTCTGGCAGACAAACTAAGCAGAAACCTCATGGGCCCTCACGAGTGGAAACTAGATCCACAAGTCTTCAGCATAATAAGGAAATGGGGATGCCCTGACATAGATCTATTTGCTTCCCCTCACAACTGCCAACTACAGAGATTCTGCACAAGGACTTATCACTCACAAGCATGAAAGGTGGATGCTCTATCATTCAGCTGGAAAACCCTAACAGTTTATGCCTTTCCACCACTGCCTCTCCTCCCCAAGGTACTCATAAAAGTCAAGACAAGAGAAGCCAAAAATTATTCTGATTGCCCCAGACTGGCCACGCCAGCACTGGTACCCAAAACTAAAGAGCTTGTCTCAAGGGCCAGTGTGGACTTTACCTCAAATTCCTCATCTTCTGACCCAACAAAACAATCAGATCCTGCACAGCCAACTCAGAACCTTAAATCTGGCTGCATGGCGAATAATATAACCACTCAGAACACACCTCTGTCTAAAGCAGTTATGGATGTCATTTTGGAAGCCAGGAGGCCCAGCACCAGGAAATCTTATGCAGAAAAATGGAAGAGATTCTGTGCTTGGAACCAGGCACAAGGACTTGAACCACTTGTTCCAGATATTCCTCAGATTTTACAATACCTAACTTGAGATGCTGGACAAAGGCCTATCCTACTCAACAATTAAGATCCATGCCTCTGCCATTTCAGCTCATTACAATACGGATCCTCCTATTTTCTCATCCACTGCTAAGACAGTACCTCAGAGGGGCAAAAAACATAAGACCCCCAAGGAGGGCACCGATACCTACATGGGACCTCAACTTTGTCTTGGAAAACTCACACTGCCTCCTTTTGAGCCAGCCAATACAGCTGAGATAAAATTCTTATCATGGAAAACTGCTCTGCTCCTAGCAATAACTTAAGCAAGAAGAATCTCAGAGTTACAGGCATTAATGGCAGTGGAACCTTTTATCATTTTTCATCCGGACAGGGTTTCTCTAAGGACAAACCCAACATTTATGCCAAAGTAGTATCCAGTGTGGCTCTTAACCAAACCATTCATTTGCCAGCTTTTTATCCAAATCCCCAGAATAAAGGGGAGAGACTTCTGCACTCGTTGGACATACACAGGCAGCTACACTTCTACTTGGACAAAACAAAAGCTTTCAGAAAAACTGAGCAACTTTTTGTGGTATACGCTGCAGGATCACAAGGAAAGGCTATTTCAAAGCAGACTATTTCAAAATGGATAGGATACTGAATTTGTTTCTGATATGCACAGCATGGCAAATCAGTGCCTAAGAATATTAGGCCACATTCTACCAGGGCAGCAGCCACATCAGCAGCCTTTCTCAGAGGAGTACCAACCAAGGACATTTTGGAGGCTGCAACTTGGAGTTCAGTGCACTCTTTACTCTAAATCCAGAGCAGGCTTTGCCACTGCAGTTCTGCAGGGCTTCATAGCCACTCCTAATCCTATTTAGACCCAGCCGCCCAACCTCAGCTTTGGGATTCAACCCAAGTGTAATGACTGCAACAGTGAAACACGATGAACATAGTACAGCTGTGTACCTACCATAAATGTAGATGTTCGAGTGTATTCACTGTTGCAGTCCAGGTTACCCTCCCACCATCCCCCTTTCATTGCTGGGACTTATCTGTACTTCTCTATTCTATAGAACCTATGTGGTGTATTTGCTTGTAGATGAAGGTAATGTTTGTGTTGGTGCATGCATTTCTATTTGCAAAATTGTTTTAGCCTACCCTTTTGGGGGCACCTGACATCTGGGGCAAGTAAAACTGAAGTAAATGGCGTTGGCTGCATCTTTTATACCCCTGGCGCACTGACATCAGGGAAGAGGTGACAGCAACCGACGCCGGACCAGGACTTTGGAATTCAGACCGACTGCGGGTAGCCTGCCAGCAGGATTACCCAAGTGTAATGACTGCAACAGTGAATACACTCGAACATCTACATTTATGGTAGGTACACAACTGTACTTTATTCATACAGGTATTATTCATTCTATAGATTTGATAAAATTTTGGTGTTGGCAGAGCATAAGTTTTTAGTAAATGAGACCACAGGAAAAATATTTTTCAGACATGCCTCTCAACTGTACAGATTTTCGCAGAATGTCCAGATTTTTGCCTCCTGTTTTTGGTCTGTTGCTCATAAGAATTGTTTTTTAACAAGTCAGTGGGATGATTTAAGGATTAAAGTCAATATATAATGAATATAATTTGAGTTTCAAACTTCATATCGTTTAGAAAATGTATGGTAACACAAATCCTGTTATTCTAGCAGCTTTCTAAGTTTATAATAATGATATTCAAAATGTGTCCCTATTTTTGGGCCTTTGTCTCCCCCCAGTTTGTCAGGCTTTGTCTAGACTTTTTGCAGTGAGAGGTTGAGAGGTATGTCTTCTGATCATGCATTTGTTTTATTCTCTCTAAAGGTAAAATATACTGACAGAGCACTTAAGTCTCCAGGCACATAACACTAGGTGCTGCAAAAAAGACAAGTAGTGGAAAGGATGTGTAATGATTTAATCCAAAAAGAAAAGATGGAACAACATAAACAAATGCAGATGTTAGACAATAAATTAAAGTAATTGCAGGCAGCATATCTGCAACCTTTTGAGGAAGTCATTGTAGAATATATCCAGTTGCAGTCTCTATTAGAATATATTTTTGAAGAGCAAGTGCAAATATGTTAACATCTCTAAAAATAAGAGTCTTTACATACTCCCCAGAGGCCCATAAGTCATATTTGAATCATTTAAGGTCACAGCAGCCTGAGGATTTATTAAAGAATTAGGGATCCTAATGCTGGGCTTATTGGACAAACTCCCATAAACAAATCATTCGGGTGTTTGGGATAGGTATTTAACACTATGTACATGGGAACCTTTTTGATCCACACATGGGTGATAATCTAAATTGTTTTTTTGCAAGGTCATAAGCTAATGCAGTTAACGAACTCCCAGTATCAGTACCCCTTATCTCTTGTTACTGAGTAGGAGCTTTGTGTGTTAAGCGTGATAGGCACACAACACACCTAAGTTGCCTGTGTAATTTTAGTATACAGTGAAAAAAAGTGAATAAGTATTGCCTACAGGATTTATTGTTTTTTTTTGTCACAATGTTAAGTTATGTAAAGTGTATGATGTTGATATTGATGACTGGAATCTTGAGGATTCTATCTGCAACAGATGTCAGGATGTTAATTTTGTTAGTGTACATAACCTCAAACAAAGATTATTCAGATTTTGGTATGCAAGTGAATATAGATGTTAACATTATACACCTTTTCCAGAGATTAACATTCTTAAAATTAAAGAGATTGAAACTGTTATCTTTACTTATTTGTGTGGTGATGTTGATATGGGTATTAATGAGAAATTGAAAAATGGAATAGAAAATTATGATGTAGAGTGGTATACAGAGATTTGATATAGGTAGTGACACGACGTATGTTGGATCTACTAGAATTTTAGAAGCGACACCAGTGATTTCTACTAATGTGAAAGAATCCATATCGGATAGTAATGTTGATAATGGGTTTGGTACAAAGAGTTTTATTTTCAGGCAGATGATTCTAATGGTGAAGATAACTGGGTAAGGTTTACAAGGAAGGAGGAGTAATTATGACATCTGTTAAGTGGTTTTGGAAGATGTATGTGGTAGTAGTATTAAAGTGAAAGAAGGTTCTTTATCTAGTAAAGAAGTCTTGATTGTTGGTGATTGTGTTAAGGGGAATGGGAAATTTAGTATCTAATTTGAGAAAAGGTCAGATAAAAGGGACTTGTTTGAGAGGCTGTGAAATGTGGGATAATTTAACTACTCCCAAAAAAATTTGGTTGTGGAAAAGGGTATGGCAAAGTTATTATAGTAGGGGGTGTAAGTGATAAGGGCAGGACTAAAATGTCTGTTTTAATGATGATGATGTTAAGATGATAAAATTAAGAGGAAGTATTTTGAATGAGTATTTTGTGATGGTAATCCTGTAAAGAGGCTTAGAGATGCATTAACAAAAATATCTAGAAGGGTTATTAATAACATGAGGAAAATATGTTGTGGAGCTACTATAAACATTGTAACGCTTGGGAAGAAATGGATATTAATCCTTGATTTTTATGGTTGTGATAACATTTGAGTTATTTAGGCAATAGAGTCCTGTTAAAGAAGTTATTGCTGTGTTCAAATATTTTTAGGGGTAATGTAGCAGTATTGAGTACTAAGGAACTGTTAAGTACTGATCAACTGAAATTTATGTTATGTAATACTAGAAGCCTTTATAATACAGCTTTTCTTTTTGAGGTAAGAGTGAGGAATGAGAATTTAGATGTTGTGATGGTGTCTTAGAAGTGGTTCTTCGAGAGAAATCCTCCATTTGGACTACATTGGGTACAAGGCATTTTGTAAGATAAGATAACATAAAAAACTTGGAGGAGTAGCCATCTATATAAAATGAAAGGGGGATTCAGTATCTGATAGCCTGGGAAGATATGATCAACAGACCATAATGCTTTGCCAGAGATGGCCTGCATCTGTCTCACCTGGGCTTCAGGCTTCTGGCAAAGGCTCTTGCCTTCCCTATAGTGCCTTTTTTAGGAAAAGTGATGAGGTTAAAACTACCAACATAAAAAGTTCAACAAAGCACAAATTAAAGGTTGTGCTGCTAAACGCTAGGAGTCTAAACATGAAACTGCACTCATTGCAAGCATTCCTAACCATGGAAAATGCTGACAACTGTGCAGTCACAGAAACCTGGTTCAAAGCTGTGGAGAGCACCCCATTCTTAGCTTGTTACTCATCCTATCATACATTCCAGACTCCAAACTGTGAGCAGTAAAGCCAAAGGAGGTGGAGTTTCAGTATACATTAAAGACGCACACACCTCCAGGCTGGTCAAACAGTATGACGCACAGGAGACATCCCAGATGCAGTCAACCATTGACAAAGACCCCTATTCAAATCAAAGCTAGCTACCGGCCCCCAAAATCTGACTCAAGTTGCCCAGTCCGCCTATTTGGACCTGTTCACATATATCGAGATTCAGCCCTTTACCCTGATCCTAGGTGACTTCAGCTTCCCAAACATAGATTGGAAGCACTATTCATGCCAGAACACAAATGCCCAGAGATTCCTTGATTTTCTCAAAGCAAATGCGTTGGAACAGCTAATGGATACCCCCACAAGAGGTGATAATATCTTGGACTTTGTATTAACCAGCATGAGTAACCACTGCAGCACCCCTATAGTACCATCCTCCCTGGTAAGGTCCGACCACAAAGCGGTCACTTTCAAAGTCACAATCTCCCCCAACTCCTCTCTAGCTAAGATCAGACATAAAAACTTTTCAAAAGCTGATTACAGCCTTCTGAGGGATAGTATAAACAGCTTCACAGCCTCCTCCCCCTATGTAGGAACTGGCACCATTATCAAAAACTACACTAAAGCACTATATGAGCATTTATATAGATGCATGGATTCAGGAATACCCGACAGGACTAAATCATCCTCCACAAGGAAGAGTAAACCTGTCTGATGGACATGCGCAATAAATAAACTCTATAACAAAAGAAAAAATTGTCCAAGACCAAGAAGGAGCAGGTGCCCAATTGGAAGCAATGTTTCCTTAGCCTGAACAAGCAAATAAGAGCACTAGTGAAATCCTCCAAAGCAAACTTTGAGTCCAGATTGGCCACATCTACTACAGACAATCATAAGCCCTTCTTCACATATGTCTGCAACCTGAAAGGAAGCACCCAGATCTGTTCAGAACTGGTGGTCAAGGAAATCACATATACAAATGCCATAGATATAGCAAACTTGCTGGCTGACAGATTTTGCAAGAACTTTACCCCTCTGCCCCCCCCCCCCATATCAGTAAATCAGGGCATCCCCAGTACCTGCCCCCTTCCCTTTATATCTAGGGAACATGTCGTCACTGCTCTCTCAAAGGCAAAAAATACAGCCACCATGGGACCCAATAACATCCCAGGCTGCATCCTACATGAACTCTGGCAGGCATTTGCAGCACCATTAGGCACCCCATTCAACCAAAACCTGAGTACTGGCTTCGTCTCAGCCCAGTGGAGGATAGCCACAGTCATCCGTTTACACCAATGTGGAGCGTCCATTGATCCTGGAAATTATAGACCCATCAGCCTAACTAGACTGATCTGCAAGGCTATGGAACGGAGTATTATGGACCTCATTAACAAGGACATTGGCAACCTCCAAACAAGTGATCCCACACAGTTTGCCTTCATCAAGGGGAGGTCATGTCTGCTAAATTTGGTCGAGTTCTTTGAGACAGTCACCAAAACCATGGACGAGGGGAAGACAGTGCACATATCGCCTACCTTGACTTGGCCAAAGCCTTTGGCACTATTCCCCACTCGGGTATAACAGATGAACTCTCTCAACTAGGCATCAATCCATATGTTACCAGATGGGTAGCAAACTGGTTCATTGATAGAACCCACCTAGTCAGAATAGGGGAAGCCACCTCAAGCAGTAGACCCGTAGCAAGTGGCGTAGTGCAGGAGTTTTGACTTGGGGCCTTTGTTATTTGGGATATACTTTTTCTGAGGTGCAGGCCAAAACCAGTGGGCTATGGCTGACCAAGTATGCAGTTGAGTACAAGCTGGGTGTTGTCTTCAGTTCCCCTAGTGATGTGAACATCCTCCAGGAGGGTCTCACTCAGACAAATGACTGGTGCCGGGCACATGGCCTCAAGCTGAATACCAAAAAATGCATCATCAGCCCCTTTGGGGAGAGTGACATCCCCACAAATTATCACATTAATAACGTCCTAAGCACGCAGTCAGTCATGAGGGATTTGGGCACCCAGGTTGATGGCAACCTGACTTTTGACCACCGTGTTGCTTCCATTGTACAGAGCTTTCTACATGGCCCACCTCATAAGTAAGGGTATTTCATCCAGGGACAAGGAGGTCATAACATCCCTGTATTCTTCCCTTATAAAGCCCATTATAGAGTACAACGCCCCTTTCATCATGTAACTCGCAAAGCACGTGCAGCAGCTGGAGAGACCATAGAGATTCCTCACCAGGCGAATCCAGGGCCTCAAACATCTTACCATACACAGATAGGCTAAAAGCCCTTTCCCTCTACTGAGTTTCATACAGACTCCTCAGAGGTGACCTCTTTCGGGCATACAAGGTGGTCACGGACCCTTCCTTGATGGGACTGCTACATATCCGCTAGTCAAGTTCAACTCAAGTAACCCACACACGCGGCCTCAACCTTGTCTGTGACATCAACAAGACTTGTTGGCAGGACAGATTTGTGTCCCAGAGACTCCCCATCAATGGAATAGACTCGCTATCCACATCAAGCAGAGTACCTGTTTACTCCTTTTTAAGCATAACCTGGATGGCTAGATGGGTAACAGAAAATATACCCCTGGGATTCCACCTGTGTCCCTGCTGGGCAGGGGCATCGGGTTCTGATTTTGCTAAACATGGCCCAAACTTTTGGCTAGGCTTATAAGGGCTTCAGTGCCAATAGCCTAGTAACCTCCTATGATCCTATAAAAGTGGGTTTCTAATGTAATTAATATTTGTGAGATGTCTGGGATGTCAGCTAATATAAATTTGAAATTTTCAGTAATTAAATTATGCCTGCTTTAAAAACTTCCAAAGCAAAGCTTAGAAGAAGGTGTGGAATTTGGTAGTATTAAACTAAAGAACAAATCCGAAAAAAGAAGAAAAACTAAATGCAATAAAAACTTCTTCTACCAGGCAAAATAAATAAAGCAGTACCTGTGCTTAACACTTTTTCTTTCTTCATACCAAGAATTTCTCAAGAAAAACAAATGAGAAAAAACAGCAGTGTAGGTCTCCAAAGTATTGTTTTGGAACAAAGACAGAAAAAAGCAATAAAAAATAGAAAAAAAACTGTTGCAACAAAAGGAAATAACACGTTTGCTACCTATGAGCTAAGTTTATCTAAGGTAATAAAACATCAAAGTAAATCTTTTGTTTCAACAGCTTTTTTCTCTTTTTTTATTGCTTTTTTGTTGCAAAACAATACTTATTGAGACCTGCACTGCTGTTTTTCTCATTGTTTTTCTGAAGAAGTTCTTGGTACGAATAAAGAACGAAAGTGCTCAACACAGGTTCTGCTTTATTTATTTTGCTTGGTATAAGATGTTTTTATTGAATTTGGTAATATGTTGTCATTCTGTTTTGAATGGAAGTTTGCCATTATTGCTGAAAGATTTTAGAGCAACATATGTTAAATGAGATTGTGACAAAAGTTTCACTGGGGTAATATGAGATGTGGTAAAATATAATCAGGAGCATGGATATACATAGATTGTTAAAGATGCTGCATGATCTAATATTTTATTTGTAGTATGGACAAATATAGTTACATATATTGATCATTGTTTAATTGTCAAAGATTGGCTTGGTTCAGATCGTGATTGTGTTACATGAACATAGACTTTGGTGAAATGATTGCTAAAAGGCGAATATATAGGCGTCATTATTATACGGTTGATTATTCAATAAAGGAAGAATAACTTTTTAATTGGAAGTAGGAGAAAGTTATTACTGTGGAGGAAATTGAATCTGGGTGGCAAAGTTCTTTCTGGTTGTGGATAGGCATGTTCCATTGATAATTGTTAAAAGTGAACATATTAGATCCCTGTGGCGAAATAGTGTGTTAGATAAGGCTTGTAAAAAAAAATAAAACTTTTGTGAATAAAGTATAGGAGGTAACCTAATATTAAAAAGTAAAGATATATGTAAGAAGACTGGAAATGGTTTTAAGCCGACTTAAAATAACTAGAATAAATTATGAAAAGAGGCTTGCATGTTATGCATTTGATAAAAATGTTTTTTTTAGACCAGTGGTGTTGAACCTTTTGGGTTTGGCATGTCAAAAATTCAGAAAACTCCTAACATTGGATATGTTGGTGTATGACCCCCCCCCCCAATAAATAAATAAATCAGCATAGCTCTCAATACATCAGGGATAAATCTAGAAATGAGAGACATGGACAGTTTTAAACTACTAGTAATATTAATTTGAGATACTGACAGAAAAATTAATGTGAATTAATATACATTTCTCAAGTAAAATGAGTCTATTAAGCATACAATTCACCAGTTTTAGGTGCTTAGAAATGCAGACTACTTGCCCTTTGCAGAAGTGAAACCATGAAGAGAAAACAGTGTCCGCACTGGCCTTTGCAGACTCTCTTGAGACAGTATACCGAAATAGCCTTTGAGGTTAATAACGTCCTTATCCTCTGCAGTAGTGTTGTCGAACTGAATCCTGGGACAAAATTCAGTGCACTTAACACAAGCAATGAATGCAAAAGCAGTTTCTTTGGTAACTCCGTGTTGGTGAATGGTGGTATATCACCCACAACGTCGTGTCACCTTTGACATACTTGTCATAGATTTGCCATCACTGTTTTAGACACTTATGACAAAATAAGGGTGAGCCTGCAAGTTATAGTTATGTTGAGAAGTAAAGAGAAGGGAAAATGTTAGTGCATTTTTTAATTTGCTTTTATAACAGAATGAAAAATTGTGTATCCTTAAGTAAATATCTGATGTGAAGTTGTTCAGTTTCGCCGTTCATTCTTACACATGGGTTCAGAGCCGATCCGTCAGCTCCGAGTCGTCCGCTTTCACCAGCTTGAGATCTTAGAGTCGCACTAGGCCAAAAATATATATATATATATGTATATATATATATATATATATATATATATATATATGTATATATGTATATATATATATGTATATATATATATATATATGTATATATGTATATATATATATATATATATATATATATATATATATATGTATATATGTATATATATATATGTATATATATATATATATATATATATGTATATATATATGTATATATATACATGTATATATATATATATATGTATATATATATATATGTATATATATATGTATATATGTATATATATATATATATATATATATATATGTAGATATATATATGTATATATGTATATATATATATATATATATATATATATATATATATATATATATATATGTATATATGTATATATATATATGTATATATATATATATATATATATATATATATATATGTATATATATATGTATATATATGTATGTATATATATATATATATATATATATATATATATATGTATATGTATATATATATGGACTGCCATCACCACGTGTAAGTCAAATCTTTTATTGGCTCTGGATTTGAACGTTCCAGTTCCAAATTCAACAGAAGCTAACATTGACAATTTAGAGCTCTTTAATTCCAACGTAAAAGTGCTAGAAAATGACTTGTATAAGTTGCAGCGGATGATATGGCAACGCAAACATCTGGAAGCGTGCCTGCATTACAAGCTTATTCCACGTGGGATGCGTATTCTCTGTATGCCCACATACGGAGATACGCACCCAACATTACTCAAAAAATGGCAAGATATAAATATTGAGGCTAGCCACAAGTACATGCGGCTCCTAATTGATTATTTTGATCCACTTGAAAAGGAGCTACTATCTAAAGTTAATGACACTAACACTGAACTACGTGACAATTTTCCTGATCCTTTTTGTTTGCGGAAATTAGAGAGCATGTACTGTCAAGTCAATACATATGCTATGAAGCTTCAGCAAACTAAACTTAGGAAGCTTCAACGCGATTTCAGAGACTTTTCAACGGGCGGCGTCTTTGTTTGGCCCAGGAGGTCTGAGAATTACCATATAAGAGAAAACCCTGTTTCAAGTTTAGTGCCGTTGGATCACACACTTACAGCATCAATTCCTATTGGTCCAACGACATCAGAACCTATACCTGTTTCTCGTAAGGACGCATTGCTTGAATCATTTACTACGCCACCTGAAACATTTGCTTCTATTGCTAGTACTGCCCTTATCTCCACTCCGCTTCCAAATCAAGAAGCAAACAAAGTTGCTAAATCCTTGCAGCACAATATGGGAGCTATTAGTAAACGCCAAATACAAGACAATACCCCTTTTCTACCTTTACCCATCAGGAAACCATCGTTCACAAGGGAAAGAAAGAACAACTGGGAAGCCAGAAAAAGGAAATTTTCTGGCGAAGCAGTCGAAGCCCATGCTGAA
>NC_056733.1:115020654-115042637 GCF_019279795.1 Protopterus annectens | reverse complement strand
AATTTTTTCCTTTTTTAAAAAAAACCTTTTTTCGGGGTTTTTTTCAAAAGGGTTTGCCCCCCCCCAACAGATCGGGAAGGAACCCCTTCCGGGCCCCAGTTTTTTTAACGGGGGAATCTTTTTCTTCTTTATTCTAGATTTATAGCAAAGTTTTTGCAGTTTTTCTGGATAGATTGTTTTTTTTTTGGGGGGGGGGGGTGGCTAGATAGCCTTTGTTTAGCTCAGCCTTTTGTTGTGTTTTTCTGCTTGATGAGATTTTCGTCTTTTAAGAGTGGCTGCTCTTAGGCCTTTGGCCGTGCCTTAGTTGTTTAAAAGAGTTCCTTATCCAGCTTACACTTATATTTAGTGTGTTTATATAGATAGTCTTTATAAAGTTCAGATTTATAGTTAGCTTTACAGTGTTTATATAGTTTTTGTAGAGTTTACTGTGTGTGTGTGCTGCAGTTATTTAGTGTGCTTAAATAATTGTGTTGGATTGTTCTGATTGGTGCATACTGTTGGTTTTGTGAGTATGGCTGATCAGAGAGAAAAACCGAAGTCAGGCTTTAAAAGGTGGCCAAAATGTGGGCAGAAAATGTCTATCACTGACACCCATATCAATTGTGTTTAATGCTTGAGGCCAGTTCGCTTCCAGGAGGATTGCTCTATCTATCATTCTTTTAGTAGCCAGGTATTGTTAGAGAGAAGAAGAAAGCTGGTGTATAGAGGCTTGCTGAAGACAGATTTTCAGGAGTCCTTGGACAAGGCTGACCAGATTTCCAAGTCATCGAAGGGGTTGCAGTCCTCCAAAGCTTCCTCAGAGCCCAAGTCATCAGCTCCGAGCCTTGCTGTAAAAGGTGCAGTCACCGGCTCCGGAGTCTTCAGAGCCATGCACAGAGCCGTTCCCCAGTTTTGGAGCTGGACTCAGAGATCTTAAGGTCACCCATTCTCCAATCGGTGGCTTCTTTGGTTCCTTCGACTTGAGGTTAATAACTTCCTTATCTCTGCAGTAGTGTTGAACTGGATCCTGGGACAAAACAGTTCAGTGCACTTCACATGATGTGGATGTGGACCGAGTGGTGCAGAGTCTTCTCAAGAACTCGGCACTGGCCAAATTATTATCGGCTTTGAAGCAAACGGTTTCGGGGCCTAAGACCATTGTACCTGCTGTGACGACTACGAGCTGAGCCGGGCCTTCGGAGCCGGGGGAGGGGGATCTGATGATTGTAGAGCCTTCGGAGCCGAGGCCTGTTCCAGTGCTATTGGCTCCGTCAACCCTGATTTCTTCGGTGCTGTTTGAAGAGTCTGAAAGCCAACACTCTCTGGTCGGCTCCATTGGGGGGAGAGTTGAACTGATGCTTCGGTTCCGACCCTTTCTCTCGGAGTGTCGGCGCTGATGAGCTCGGCTCCTTTCTCTGGGTCGGAGCCCACTGTCTCAGTGCCAGGGAGTTTCCCGTCTTCTTCGGAACTGGCAGCTTCTTCGGGTCGTAGCAGTGGAGCCTTCGATGCTATGAGGAGGGTTATGTCTTCCAAGACACGCACGTCTTCAGGGCCCTCCTCCCCTAAAGTGCCGATTTCTGCCTCTACATCGCAGGTCTCTGTGAAGCGTCGAGACCGAGAGCCTCCGGTAACCCCATTGGGTGACCCATGTTCTACTGAGACCTCACCAGAAGCCCCCACTGATGAGGTTCCCAGGAAGAAACTTTGCAAGAGGAGGCATTTTGACTCCCCGCAGGAGTCTCTTACATCAGACACCGACTTAGAGGAGTCAGAAGGGTCCCCCTCGGAGGATATCTTCTTTGATGATATCCTTGAGCTCCTTAAGCAGAGGGGTGACTTGGCAGACTATTAGCCCTATTAAGGGTGAGTTGGTGCTGCTGAAGGCATTTGGGTCTCAACCTTCCACCTCCTGAGTGACTTTGCCCTTCGATGAACTGATGGAATTGGTTGCTCGAAGGGCACGGGAATCTCCTGATACTATGGAACCTGTTCCTCGGAGGCCCAAGAAGTTTATTACTTTTCCCCAAGATAAGGTGTTCCTCACTAAGGGAGTGCCGGTTGATGCCATGGTCGTGGCGGCGGCCACCAAGATGATGTCTGAAACCTCTTCTACTGTCCATCCCCCTAATAGAGATTCCAGGACTATGGACAGGTATGGGAAATGCATCTTTAGTTCTGCGAACTCTGCTATGCGATTGCTCAACTACTTGACTCATTTTACCCGTCTTCAAAGAGATCTCCTAAAAGAGCTCAGAGATACTCTGCAGGGTAGTACAGATGGAGGTGTCTCTGAGATGGTGACAGCCCAGCTTAATACCCTTAATTCTATAGTTAACTTGTCCATGCGGCTCATTTCCTATGCACCCAATGGTTCGAGTCGGGCAGCAGGTTCAGCAATAGCTCTTAGGAGACATTCCTGGATGCGCCTATGCTCCTTTGCAGAAGTTTTCAAGTCTTATTTCCTTAACACCCCATTCGATGGCTCGTCTCTTTTCTGACCCAAAGTCAAAGAGATTCTCACTATGTGTGAGCAAGATGTCTGCCATAGGAGTTCGTTTTTCCACTCCTACTAGACCATACCCCAAAGGGCAGAAAGGTGGAAAAATGTGGTTCAGGAAGTCCCAAGGAGCTTTCCAGAACACATGTAGTGAACCCCCCTCAAGGGGCAGAGGAGGGGGGTAATAATGGAAGATGCCACTTCGGCGGCAGATGGGGTCCGCAAAACCAGGGCAACAGGGATCAGTTCTTTGGTAAGCCCTACCAGCACTCCTGAAAGGAGGCCCAACTGTCCTACTCTGGAGGCAGTTGGGTGTCACTTGTCTTTGTATCCGGATGCCTGGCTAGGAATTACAAAAGATTCTTGGGTACAAAGCATTGTTACCAGAGGTTACATCATCCCATTCTCAGCACCCCCACCTGTTCGAAAGAAAATCCCAGATGTTCAACCCAGTCTCATGGATCAAGCAGCCATTGAAATCCATAGGCTGCAGGAAAAGAGAGTCATCCAGCCATTCCCAGCAGACCAGATAGGATCCGGAACTTACTCCAGATTCTTTTTATTTCCAAAGAAAATGGGGGACTGGAGGCCCATCTTGGACCTCAGCAGACTCAACACATTCGTAAAGAAGGAGAAGTTCCGGATGGTCACGCTTCAATCGTTTCTTCTGTTCCTAGGAACGGGCGATTGGATGTGCTCTCTAGATCTCAAGGATGCATACTATCATATCAAAATGGCCAGACCATCCAGAGATCACTTGCGTTTCCGGCTGGGAGCCAGTCACTACCAATTCTGAGCACTACCCTTAGGCCTCACAACAGCCCCCAGAGTGTTTACCAAATTCATGGCAGTGGTTACTGCTCATCTGAGGTGTCTAGGATTCCGAGTGTTTCCGTATCTGGATGACTGGCTCCTTACTGCCACCTCCAGGCATCAACTAATTCTGTCCAGGGATCACACACTCAGTCTCTGCTCTCAGGGATAACTATAAATTTCGACAAGTCTGAGTTGTCGCCATCGCAGCGTATCTCCTTTATTGGAGCAGAATTAGACACCACCAACGCCACAGTAAAATTGCCTCTGGACAGAATAGCCACTCTTCTAAACCAGGTATTGGACATTCTGCATAGAAAAAAAGTACCAGCCTCTCACGTATTGACACTACTAGGTACCATGGCAGCTACACTCTTAGCAGTTCCTCTGGAGAGTATGCATATGAGGATTCTAAAGTGGTTGCTCTTCACCCAGTGGTCTTACCAACAACTTCCGATGTCATTCTTAATAATGATTGCAGACCCAAGAAGGATCTTCGTTGGAGATTGACCAGCCACCAGATTACAGTAGGTCGACCATTTGTTTCTCCCCCACCGTCAGCCATGGTGACCACGGACGGTTCTCTGATAGGGTGGGGGGTGGGCTTTTTCAGGGAAGAACAGCCCAAGGCACCTGGTCAGAAACAGAGTCACAGTTGCACATCAGTGTTCTGGAGCTGAGAGTGGTACTTTTGGTGTTGCAGCACTTCCATGACTCTCTTCCTCTGGGGACGATTGCGATCCAGACAGACAAACATGTCTGTGGTCTGGTACATCAACAAGCAAGGGAGAACCAAGTCTTACCCCCTTATGTTGAGAGGCCTTGATAATTTCAGTGGGTGATGTCCACCGGGCACTTTCTGATAGCAATGCATATCCCGGGGAAATCCAACGTGATCGCGGACAAACTGAGCAGAGCCATTTTCTTACCGCACGAGTGGTCTCACAAAGACGAGGTTGCGGAGATGATTTTCCACAGATGGGGCCAGCCTTGCTGCAACCTGTTTGCATCCCCTATGAATGCCAAATGCAGAAGTTACTTTGTTCTGAATCCCCCACCAGGGGACAGCCCAAGGGACTCGCTCGTGCACAATTAGACCTTGGGACTCCTATATGCCATTCCACCAAGACCACTGGCTAATTCCGAAATTCTTACAGAAAGCCAAAGCCCTGGGAAAGACTGTAATCTTAATAGCCCCTTTTTGGCCTCAACAATTTTGGTTTCCCTTCCTTCGACTGTATCAATTGGAGGAACCTTGGATTCTGGACCCAGTTCCAGATCTGCTGACACATTCATCAGGGGCCCTTCATCCCTCTCTTTGTTCACTTAGACTGACAGCTTGGCGGCTCCGATTCCCAGCCTAGCCAGGTCACACGACTTTTCCTCTGAGGTACAGCATATTCTTGTATCTTCTCATATACCTTACACTAGAAAGTTATGTGCCAGCAAATGGAAGCAATTTGCATTTTGGGCCTCCCAGAATAATATTGATCCTTACGTTGCCCCGATTGCTAGTATTCTGGAATTTCTGTCTAAGCTTTTTCATGAAGGTGCTGCAGCTGCCGCTATAAGCGTTCAATTGGCTGCAATTTCGAATTTCCACCTTAGATCTGAAGGTTCTAACCTAATGTCTCACAGACTATGTAGGGCCTTCTTAAAGGGTACCATTCATCTTAAGCTGCCTGTTAGACGACCTTTTACTCTTTGGAATCTAAATTTTGTGCTGTCACAAATTATTCTCCTTCCCTTTGAGCCCGCATCATCCTGCCATTTAAAATTTCTCTCTTGGAAAACAATTTTCTTGGTAGCTATTACCTCAGCACGTAGAGTGTCCGAGCAATCTATCAAACCCCCGTATTTGGTGTTTCACCCTGACAGAGTGTCACTGAGAACTAATCCTTCCTTCCAAAGTTGTGTTCAGATATTAACCTGAATTAAACTATCAAACTTCCGACCTTTATCAGTAACCATTCTAACAAGTTGGAGTACATGTTGCATAAGCTTGATGTTCACAGACAATTGAGATTCGATTTGGACAGAACAAAAGAATTTAAGAAATCTGAACAACTCTTTGTTTCTCTTGCTGACACTAAGAAAGGTCTACCAGTGTCTAAAATTACCCTTTCCAAATGGTTAACTGACTGCATTAAATTTACGTACTCCTCAGCGAGCCAACCATTAGAGCATGGTGTGAAAGCGCATTCCACTTGGGCTGTTTCCACCACTTTTGCTTATGCGGCTCTATTGCCTTTGGACACTATATGTGCAGCTGCCACTTGGTCTAAGCCCCATACCTTTGTCACTCATTACAAAGTGGACAGGGCCTCCAGGGACGGGGCTTCCTTTGGTTCCACTGAACTCCAGAAAATATTCCCGTGAGCCACCCAGGATTAGGGTGCTTGGGGACGCTAACCATGTGTAAGAATGAAGGCGTGATGAACAACTCACATAGAACATTATGGTAAGTACAGAACTTCTTTTTAGCTTGCTTCCTGCCTAATATTACAAGTGTTGACAGAGTTAGAAAAGTGAAAGATTTGTTCTGAATAGTAAGTTCCATCATGGTGTTTGGAACTCATGGCTTATACGGAAGTCATAAACAAGCAGTTTTGAGATCTTAGCAAAATTAATGCTATAGTGTTTATTTTTAGTTGGTCATGGCAGTTTTCTAATGGTTAGAATAATGTTGCTTTTACTGAAAAAAGGGTATAAAGGGTGTTGATTCTTGCAATTCAAGGAAACAGGATCTTGACTTCTTAGTCCTCCACGTGCATGTCTTTCTGTGCAGTAAAGGAGGTGGTGGTTCACTGCTGAACCGACTCATAAAAGTTTTTTGGTACCTTAACAATGGACGCCTTCTGAATATCTTGGAAAGGGATCTTTCTCTATGCATCTCTCCCTTCCCTCTTATTCAGAAAGTCCTACTGAAGATTCTGCAGGACAGACCAAAAATCTTGTTGGTAACCCCCTTTTGGCCAAGACATCACTGCTTCCCCCTCCTTCTGCATTTAGCCAAGAGCAATCACCACAGTTTACCCACAGAGTGGACCTTCTCACACAGGACAAGGGATCTGTAATCCATCCACACTGGCAATCTCTGCACCTCACCCTGGGGGTCATAGAATTTTAATCCCTTACAGACACCTATGTAATGCGGACATGCTCACAGTCCTGCAGGAGGCCAGGAAACCTAATACCAGGAGATATTATGTGTCCAAATGGAAGAAATTCTTCATATGGTGTTTTCAGAGGCAGTTGGACCCATTACAGAGCCAAGTCCCTCTGGTACTGTCCTACCTGTGTGAACTTTTGCAGACAGGATTAGCATACTCCTCCATCAAGGCTCATCTGTCTACTATCTCAACTTGTCTGCCTCTGGAACCTCCTCTGGCTTCCAGACTACCTGCAATGTTGTTTTTAAAAGGAGTGCTGCATCTCAAGCCCCACAGGAAACCCATTCCCCCTCCCCGGGATCAGAATTATGTCTTAGAGAAGCTCACTGTGCCCTCCCCCCCTTTGAACCAGCAAAGGCTTCTCCGAAATACTGCATATGGAAACAGTACTCCTACTGGCCTTGACATAGGCTAGAAGAGTGTGAGCTACAAGCTCTCATGGCCATTCCCCCCTTTCTCCTATTCAACAAAGATAGGGCAACCCTTAAGACCATTTCATCCTTCATGTCCAAGGTGGCTAATGAGTTTTCCTTAAACAAAGCCATCCACCTCCCCACCATCTTTGCTCACCCACAAAGTGGCAGTGAGAAAGTCTTGTACTCCCTTGCTGTGCACGGACAGCTTAGGTTCTACCTGGACAAATCTAAGTCCTTCAGGAAGTGTGACCAGTTGTTTGTCGCTTTCCACCCCAGAGCCCTGGAGAAAGCCATATCGAAACAATCTCAGCGTGAATTTCCTGGGCAGTTACCTTCTGCAATGCACACCATGGGAAATCTTTGGAATCCAAGGTTAAAGCACACTCCACTAGGGCTGTGGCCTCTTCTGGAACCTTCTTTAAAGGTCTGGACACCTCTACCATTTTAGAGGCAGCCACTTGAACATCTGTCCACACATTCCCCAAACATTACAAACTTGATAAAATCTCTTGGTCCAGGGCTGGATTTGCCAGGGCTATACTCCATGGATTCATAGAGAATTCCTCCAAGCCACCACCCTCTTCCTCACACTGAGCTTTGGCACTCACCCAAGAGTACAGAATACTGTAACATGTGAATAGGACGACAAAGAATAGTTGTGTAAAATCTTACCATAACCATAGATGTTCATAGTGTTTCACTATTGCAGTCCTAACAAACGGGTTATCCGGCTCCCAGTATCCCTCAGTTGGCCAGAATACCAAAGATAAGTAAAAATAACGTTGGCTGCCGTCTGTTGTAAAGGACGTCAGGGCGTCTGGTACAAAAGGAGGCAGCTGACGTCACTTCCTCAGTCTTCCTTGCCATGGAGCCCGAAGCAGAAGCTTTTCATGCACGAGTGCCGGTCGGCAGTTTACCTTTGTTGGCTCCGACTACAAAGAGTTGAATTCTACTACAGCTAAGTACCCCATTGGGGATCCTCTTTTCTTGCTTTAACGAATGTCAGAAAAAGTTAATAATTGCCTTACCTGTGGAAAGCAGATTCCCCATAGAGACTTTCATTCCTATTGCATTATGTGTTTAGGCCTTGATCACGACATTCCCAATTGTAATCTTTGTGCCTCCTTTAATCCGCGTACTAGCCGTCGTCGGGCTAAGATTTTGGCTAAGCATTTCAGAATTTGGCCTAAGTTTGTTGGTATGGCGTCCGCCGGTTTTCAGGCTTCGGATATTCCGAAAAAGTGTAAGGACAAGGACCGAGACAGGCCTCAGAAAACTAAGTCCTCGAATGAGGTTAAGTTGGTCATCAGTCAGGTGGGAGCCAGTGAGACGCTTTTGTAGTCCGCAGATGTACAACCGCAGGCCTTGATGGAGTCCAAGTCCCTTAGGCCATCAGCCTCCAGTTTGTCTTCCGTCCTGTTGCCTCTTCTGCTGGAGCTGGTACTGCTAAGCTGACTTTGGGGTCCGAGGGCTCAGCTTTACGCTCCGACAGCAAACTTCTTTCTTCCACTCCTGCTGTTTCTTTGGCAGTTGCCAGGCCTCAGGGAAGCCTTCCATTCGTAAGCTGGTGAAAAAGCAGGCTTCAGTTCCTTCTAGTTCCCCTCAATCCCAAATGGTTAAAATGGCTAATGATTTGTTAACTCTTATTCGGGATTCTCAGCCTCATTCTCCTAAAAGGAGTAGGGATGTTCCTCCTGAGGTTTTGTCCTATTCAGGATCAGATTCTTCCAGCATTTCTGCTGATGAGGAATTTTCTCAGGCCTTTTCTCCCTTTGAGGATTCAGATGCAGAAGAGTCCATCCCTTCAGCCTCTCCTCCAGAAGATTTCTCTTTTGGTGACGCTTTAAATACCCTTGGGGAAATTTTAAATGGGAAAGCCAGGATTATCCCCAATCTAAGAAACGGATTAGGGAGTTTCTGGATCTACCCGAGCATAAGTCTCTGGCTATTCCCCCTGTGTTGGAAGTTGTTGATGTTTTTCTGGAAAATTCCTTGTCTCCAAATTCAGTTCCCTCTGCTTTCAGGAAACCTGACAAGGTACTACAGAGTCCCTGATTCTCATCTATTTATTTTCAGGAACCCATTGGTGGATCCAGAGGTTATTTCTCAGGGCCCTAAAGGAGTTATGGCCACTGTTGCCAGGAATCCTGTTCTTTCAGACAGGGAATCTAGGAACCTTGATAGGTGGGGCAAGAAAGTTTATACCTCTGCCACCCTAGCTATTAGGGCTACCATTTGACTTTTTCATATGCTGAAGTACCAACAACACACCTTGGAGGCTGTTAAGTCTAAGATTGCAAGTGTACCTTTTTTGGCAGAGAGTAAAGACGTGCAGGATTTGTTGAATTCCGCCACTCTGGTCAATAAGCATTCCTGGCATTGTGGATGTCCTTCAAGAATGCAACTGCAGTCATAACATATGGGTTGTCCTGCCTCAGGCAGCCCTCGGTCGGCCGGATTCCAAAGTCTGGGTCTGGCGTCGGCTGGTGTCGCCTCCTCTCCGACGTCAGAGCGGCTGGAGTATAAAGGCATCGGCCGACGCCATCTTCTTCAGTCTTTCTTGCCGCGCGGTGCCCGAAGCAGAAGCAGTTCGCAAGTGCCGGTCGGACAGCTCCTGTGTTTTCAGTACCGAAGTCATCTAAAAGCTAAGTACCCGCTGGGAACATTTTTCTTGCCTCAGCCGATGTCAGAACAAATTGAGAAAGTTAATAATTGTTTGTCTTGTGGTAAACAAATACCTCATAAGGACTTCCATTCTTACTGCCTTCCTTGCCTGGGCCCAGACCACGACGTCTCGGCCTGTGCTTGCTTTAATAAGCGCACTCTCAGGCGCCGGGCAGAATTTGCCGAAGACTTTTTCGGCGAATCTTTCGCATATATCATGCCGTCGGATCAACCGACAGCTCAGTCTACCAAAAAACGCAAGGACCGGGACCGACATCCTCGGCCCGCGCCCTCCACCGATGCAACTCCTAAACCCTCCGCTAGTGTTTCGGTCCCTTCGGAAGTGGTAATTCAACCGCTCCAGGCCGACGACACAGCGTTAACACGTCCTTCGGTTTTGGAGACCTCTCCGGTGCCGGTTGTTGATTTTCCTCCGGAAACTGAAGTTCTGGATCTACCCGAAACCATCCCTGTAGATAAGGTTACTCCTGCACGTGGGGCTGCTAGGCCTCCTGTTTCCATGTCCATCAAGGCCTTTGCACGTGCTAAGGCCGCCAGCCAGGCCAAGGCCCATCCTAAACCTGCTGCCCAGGCCCCTTCTTCTGATAAACAGATCATGTCTCTTGCTGTAGATCTTATTTCTCTTATCAGGGGGTCTCAGCCTCATCCAGACAGAGGTTCTCAGCCACCTGCAGAGAAAAGGCCCAGAACTGAGCAGACTGACTACCTCTCTTCAGATGAAGCCTCTGGGGATTCTGAGCATTCAGATACCCAAGAAGAATCCTTCCAGGCCTATGAAGATTCGGATGCTGAGGAATCAATTCCCTCTGCCTCTCCTCCAGAGGATTTCTCGTTTGGTGAAGTCCTACACTCTATGAGGGAACATTTCAAATGGCAGGGTCAGGAATTCTCTGATTCCAGGAAGAGACTACGAACCTTCCATAAGCTTCCCCAGCACAGACCTTTAGCTATTCCTCCAGTTATGGATGTTTTGGATGATGTTTTCTCCGACTCCAGTGCTGACCCTGATTCTCTTCCCCCCTGCTCCTGTCAAGCCAGCAGATATTATAGGGTCCCTGACACTCACAAACATCTCTTTAAGGCCCACTCTGTGGATCTAGAAACTATTTCACAGGGCCCCAAGGGAGTGGCTACATCCACTGCCAAGAATCCACTGCCAGCGGATACTAGGTCCCTGGAGAGATGGGGTAAAAAAGTTTATACCTCCACCACCCTAGCCATGAGGTCACTTAATTGCCTTTTTCATATGTTTCAGTACCAGGATTTTTTACTGGATGATTTACAGAAAAAATCTGCCTCTCCTGAGCCTATTGATAGAAAGGCATTGCAGGATCTAATACATAACACTCAGCAGGTTAACAATCATTTTCTTCAGTGTGGTTATGATGCATTGGAGGCTTCATGTAGGGCAGCTATGACTGGGGCTGTGATACGTAGACATGCTTGGTTAAAAGATCAGCCACTGCCAGACCATGTCAAAGTAAAGTTACTTGATGTACCTCTGGAAAAACAGAAGCTTTTTGGTGCTAATGCACAAGATGTGTTGAAGTCCATTGAGGAAAAAGCTAAGTCAGTACAGACAGTCAAGGATTTCCTCCAGGTTCAGCCACCCAGATTCAGCAGAAACTGGCCTTCAAAGAATTGGTCCTTCCCAGACTCTGACAAGTTTCAAAGGGGAAAAAGCAGGCGTGCCCGAGGTAGAGGGCAATACCGAGGCTCCTACAGGGGCCGCCAATGGCAACCTCCAAATCAAAGAAGTGGCGCAGGCAGCCCAGCTGCACCACAAGGACAATCACAATGACTTGACGTTCATACCACCTACAAAGGCTCAAAGAGAAGCACCTTTGGGCGGAAAATTATCCTTATTCTCAAAAAACTGACATATCTTAACCAAGGACAAATGGATTCTGGATTTAATAGACAAGGGTTACAGATTCCACTTCCATACTTTACCAATAAGACAAGGCATGCCAAACCTGCCGCATCATCAAAGGGCAGAGGCACTCATTCAAGTTTCAAAGCTGTTAAGTATAAAAGCAATAGAAAAGGTTCCTCCTCACGAACTAGGCCAGGGATTTTACTCAAGACTGTTCCTTGTTCCAAGAAAAGAAAACAAATGGAGGCCTATACTGGACTTGTCTACTCTAAATGCCTTTCTCATTGTGCCAAAGTTCAAAATGCTGACGTTGCAGCAACTCCTTCCCATGCTGGGCAAGCGGTCTTGGCTGGTCACTCTGGACCTCAAGGAGGCATACCTGCATGTCCCAATCAGACAGAGCTGCAGAAGATACCTCAGATTTCTTGCAGGGACAGAGCATTATCAATTCTCAGCATTGCCGTTTGGCTTATCTACTGCGCCCAGAGTGTTCATGAAATGCCTGGCATCAGTAGTGGCACACTGCAGACTCCAGGGGATTCAAATATACCCCTACCTGGACGACTGCCTCATACAAGCAGACAACAAACAAACCTTAATAGCAAACTTGGACTATGTCATTCAATTACTGCAGGCCTTGGGATACACAGTCAACATTCAGAAATCAAGACTACTGCCATCCCAACAGATTATTTTCCTAGGAGCCAAACTGGACACAGAAACACAAATTTCCTACCTCACAGAGGAAAAACAACAGCAGTTGCCAGAGTACTTCAAAGGCCTAGCAAAGCTGTCCCAGCTGACTGCAAGGAAAATCCTGCAGGCCCTGGGATTCATGGCATCTTGCATTCTTCTGATACCCTTGGCAAGACTTCATATGAGAAAGCTGCAGTGGTACTTAAAAAGCTTATGGTCCCAACCCAGCCAAAGCCTAGAGGACATAATCCCACTCATTCCATGTCTGCAAAAAGAATTTTTGTGGTGGGCTCAAGCAAGTCAGTTAAACAAAGGCATGTCTTTCAACAGACCTCAAGCAGGCCAAATGATTACAACAGACACCTCAGATCATGGATGGGGGGGCGCACATGGACGGCAGATGCATTCAAGGTCAATGGACACCAAGGGAAAGACATCTGCATATAAACCAAAAAGAGATGTTGGCAGTGATACATGCAATCGAGACTTTCGAAAAATAACTACAACAAGGACATTTGCTAAAAAGGAAGACAACACCACGGTCATGTGGTATATAAACAAGCAGGGAGGCACTCATTCTTATCCCCTCTGCAGACTAACAATGATTCTCTGGGAAAAATCCCTGAGCCTGAAGATACATTTGCAATCCCAGTTTGTGCCAGGCAAGGACAATGTGCTGGCGGACAAGCTGAGCAGAAATTTCTTGGATCCGCACGAATGGATGCTGCATCCTCACATTTTCTCACAAATAACAAAGACATGGGGAAGACCGGGCATAGATCTCTTTGCTTCTCACATGAATCATTACCTGGAAAAGTTCTGTACAAGGACCCACCATCCTCTAGCCTGGAAAACGGATGTTCTCTCCTTCAGCTGGAATTCCCTAAAAATTTATGCATTCCCTCCTCTACCACTGCTGACCAAGGTGATACAGAAGAGCAAAGCAGAACAGCCAACAGGCATTTTGATAGCTCCAGACTGGCCAAGGCAGCACTGGTACCCATTGCTGTTGAGCATAACTCGGACCAAACCGTGGCCTCTGCCCCTATGGCCTCTGCTTCTAACACAACACAATTACAGGACTGTTCATCAAAGCCTGAAAACATTACATCTGACAGCCTGGAGGTTACCATAGCTCCTTCCACTACCTCTCTTTCCAAAAAAGTTCAAGAGATTTTATTGGAAGCACGCAGACCTTCCACCAGAAAAACCTATTCAGCCAAGTGGAAGAGATTCAGCATCTGGAATGCCAACAGGGGTCAGGATACAACAGTACTGAGTATACATCAGATATTGGAATACTTGGCAGAATTGTTTCATACTGGTGTCTCATATTCTTCCATAAAGATTCATGCCTCAGCAATCACAGCAAAATACAATTGTGATCCACCAGTGTTTTCACATCCTTTGCTAAGACGGTTCCTAAGAGGGATAAAGAATATCAAACCTCCCATAAAATCGCCAGTACCTGCATGGGACCTCAATTTAGTTTTGGAAAAACTAACTCTTACTCCCTTTGAGCCAGCAGCTTCAGAAATGCAATTTCTAACAAGGAAAACAGTTTTTCTATTGGCAGTCACATCAGCAAGAAGAGTCTCGGAGATACAGGCACTCATGGCAGTACCTCCTTTCCTCATTTTTCATCAGGACAGAGTCTCTCTAAGAACCAATCCTTCATTCATGCCAAAAGTAATCTCCAGGGTGTCTCTAAATCAAGCTATACACCTGCCTACTTTCTTCCCCAATCCTCAAAACAAGGGGGGAAAACTACTGCATACTTTGGACATACACAGGCAACTACGGTACTACTTGGACAGAACTAAAGCCACCAGGAAGTCTGACCAACTGTTTGTAGCCTATGCTGTTGGAGTACAAGGAAAAGCAATCTCCAAACAAACAATTTCAAAATGGATTGGACACTGCATCAGATTCTGCTATTCTTTCCATGGAAAAGGTGTGCCAGCCAATATTAGGCCACATTCCACCAGAGCTATAGCCACATCCACAGCTTTCCTAAGAGGAGTGGCTACAAAGGACATTCTAGAGGCTGCTACATGGAGCTCCGTGCATACATTTACCAAGCACTACAACCTGCCTTTATACTCCAGATCCCGAGCAGGCTTTGCTTTGGCAGTCCTGCAGGGCATTTTAGCTACACCATCCCTTTCTTAGTTCCATCCACCCCCAGCTTGGCTATGGTATTCAACCCATATGTTATGACTGCAGTTGCATTCTTGAAGGACATAGTACAGTTTTGTACCTACCATAAATGTAGATGTCCGATAGATATGCAACTGCAGTCGGATTTTCCCACCCTCCTACCCCTCTGCAACTTTCTTTATGGGTCCACTTCCCCCTTTTTCTATTAGCTGGGGGTATCTCCTATGGTGTATCTGTTTATTGCTGTTGTGCATGTTTGGAATTGTTTATCCATTCACCAAATTTAGCCTTCCTAGGAGGGCACCTGACATCTGGGGCAAGAAACACTGAAGAAGATGGCGTCGGCCGATGCCTTTATACTCCAGCCGCTCTGACGTCGGAGAGGAGGCGACACCAGCCGACACCGGACCCAGACTTTGGAATCCGGCCGACCGAGGGCTCCCTGAGGCAGGACAACCCATATGTTATGACTGCAGTTGCATATCTATCGGACATCTACATTTATGGTAGGTACAAAACTGTACTTTTTGACTTCCTTGAGGCGTCCAGCAGGGCAACGGCTACTGGATCTTTTATTAGAAGGCATGCTTGGCTCAGAGAACAGCCTCTTCCAGAACCTGTCAAGGCTAAGCTTTTGGATGTAACTTTGCATAAAGACAATCGTTTTGGCAGCAAAGCTGAGGAGGTGCTTAAGATGGAGTATAAGCCCAAGTCCATGCAAACTGTTAAAGATTTTCTGCAAGTTCAACCCCCTTGCTTTAGCAGGAATTACCCTTCCAAGAGTTGGACCTTTCCTGATACCAGCAGACAGAACTGTTCCAGGACTAGGTGTTACAAATCTTCCAGGGGGCAGACAGCTTACCCCTCAAAGGTCTAGGCGATGGCAGGCATCCACTTTTAAGGTGGGAAGCTCCAAGCCTGCATCTCATTCAAAACACTCTCAATGACTTTTTACAATTTCTGCCTGTTCTTGCTTGCCTGGAGAGTCCTTTAGGGGGAAGGTTGGCCCTTTTCTCAGATGTCTGGGCCTCCATCACAAACGACAAATGAGTGCTCAGAACAGTATCCCTGGGGCACAAGTTTTCTTTCCGCACCTTACCAGCTCCCAAGGAATTCCCAGACTTTCCTCCAAACCAAAAGGCAGAAGTAGAAAAACAAATTTTGTCTTTGTTTCATCTGGGAGCAATAGAATTAGTTCCTGCTCAGCAGGTAGGCCAGGGCTTTTATTTCAGGCTTTTCCTAGTTCCAAAAAAAGAAGGCACCTGGTGTCCTATCCTAGATATTTCCATTCTGAACTCTTTTCTCGTAATTCCAAAGTTCAAAATGCTCACTCTGCATCAGTTGCTACCAATGCTAGAAAAGTATTCCTGGCTGGTAACCTTGGATCTCAAAGTGGCTTATCTGCACATCCCTATCGCTTATCTGCGCATCCCTATCAGGGAAAGTTGCAAGCAGTATCTTCGTTTCAGAGTGGGCAAGCAACATTATCAGTTCTCTGTGCTGGCCTTTGACTTATCTACTGCTCCCAGAGTCTTCACGAAGTGCCTGGCCCCAGTCATTGCTTCTTGCAGGCAGAAGAAAACTCAGATTTACCCTTACTTGGACGACTGTCTGATTCAAGCAAGTTCTCAGGAGCAGCTACTAAAGGATCTGGAATTTGTAAAGACTCTTCTCTCTTCCCTGGGTTACACTTTCGTTACACTTTCAACGAGGAAAAATCAAAAATGGTACCATCCAAGGAGATAACATTCCTGAGAGCGAGTCTGAACAGCTGCCCAGATGATACATCTCACCCAGGAGAAGCAGACAGCTCTTTCAGTTTACTTCAAGGAGTTGGCAAGCCTGTCCCAGCTCCCTGCAAGGAAATACCTGCAAGCTCTTGGGATACATGGTGTCTTGCATTCTCATGATTCCATATGCAAGACTGCAAATGAGGAAATTGCAGTGGTACCTCAAGAACATTTGGTGTCAACACACACAGGACCTGGTTATGATGATCCCTCTGCTTCCATCTCTGCAGATGGAGTTTTTTGTGGTGGGCAACGGCCTGTTTGCAAAACAAAGGCATGCCCTTTCAGACACCACCTGCCACTCAAGTTCTGACTACAGACTCATCAGACTACGTCTGGGGAGCACACCTCGATGGCAGATAAATACAGGGACGGTGGAACGCCCAGCAGATGCACATTCACATAAATCTAAAGGAGTTGATTGCAGTTCAACAGGCCTTACTAGCCTTCAAGCACCTTCTTTCTCCAGGGACCTTACTTGTCAGGTCAATACGCTGAAATAAATCCAAATCCAAAACCACGACTGTTGAGTAAAAAACCTTTATGTAAACACCACAAAGCTTTCAGGTTAAACAACCCTTTCTCAATGCATAACATAAGGTATAATAAACACGCCTATTTAAATACACAATACATATGTGTTTATTATACCTTATGTTATGCATTGAGAAAGCTTTGTAAGTTTTAAGGTTTTACTCAACAGTCGTGGTTTTGGATTTGAATTTGGATTTATTTCAGCGTATTGACTTGTGTATGAACTCTCTTTATTAAGTTGAGTTTTGTCTCAGCCTATTGCCATTTATTGCAGCCTATTACATTGAATAATGGACTCTCAGAATCGGCTAAAGTTTCTTTTTGATAAAGAAACCAATCCTCTCCTACAGATGACATCGAATAATGTGGCAACTACAGGTATGGAACCTGCTCCAACTATGAATACAGTAGACTTTGAGCGTCAGATACAAGTTTTAGAGAGAAAAGTGGGAGCCTTTAAGCGCTTACAATGGCAGCGCTTTAGTTTTGATGCCTATATAAAACAAGGCATAGCTCCGCGTGGCCTAAGAATTGTAAAGATGCCGTCATACGGCAATACATACCCCGAGTTACTTAAACAATGGCAGTGTCTAAATCTTCAGTTAAGTAAAGACTATATGCTATTAATGAATAATTTCTTTAGCAAAATAGAAGAAGAATTGAAAGCGGAAATTATTCTAAAAGAAGATGAAGTATTGTCTATGCCTGGTATCGCCAACATGCAATCGCTATATGATTCTATGATGGACAGACTAAGGTCGCTAGATGATCGGCTAGAGGTGGTGAAAAAAAGAAAATTACTGCGTGACATGGGCGATTATCAAATAGGGAACATTTTCTCCTGGCCCAAAAATGAAACGGCATATAAGCCTCTAGGTCGTAGAAATACATCCGTTAGTATTGCGAATAAGGAAATAATACACTCAACAGAGCAAACGTCTGTTAAGATACCTTTAGATTCACTAGATGACTTTCCAATACTAGTGAATACGTCTTGAAATTTACCGGCGAATGAAGGACATAATACTGCGCTTGGATTGGATGCTAACATCACGTAAAACGCTAGTAGCGCAAGATGGAGTACAGACTGTGGAACAGGCTACTATAGACAATCACGCCAAGTCGGGGAAAGAAGGGAAGGCGAATTCCTCGCCACATGTTTCTCAGAAAACTTTAACAAACTTCTTCATAAAACCATTTCAATTGCAACAAGCAGCACGCGTACAGGATAAGGAGAAGAATGATGTAGCCAGGTCAGCTTCGAGGGGAAGAACGAAATTTAGGGATGTAAATTCAGCAGTGGAAGCTAAACGAAAAAACGATAGCCCACCAAAACAGTCCAAACTAGCCAGAAGATGATGGCAGGTATTATCAATTTATCAGCTTTTCCTTTAACTTTGGAGCATATTGCTGTATTGGAGAAAGGACTGGGCTTTATACCTACTTGTAAAGAAGACATGGTAAAAGTATTAACAGATTTGAAACTATTTATCAGACTGATAGCATTAAAATTAATCTTTAAAAATGACAGCTATGATAGCAATTTATGTAAAAGACGCAGTATATTTATACCCTGTTATCCACCTGTCCTGATAGCATTTAATAATCTATGTGAGTCTGATATTCGACAAATTTATGCTTGTGAAAGAACTAATATAACTTTTAACACTACACACTCGGAGTATATGGCTATGAATGAGCTAAAGGATAATCCTAATATTATTATTAAGAAGGCAGATAAAGGAGGCTCTATAGTTATCATGGACAAATGTGTATATATACAATCAGTAATGTTACTACTTAGAGATGAAGCAGCATTTAAACAAATATCAATACTGGAAGTCAGGAAATGTATTAGTTATGTGAATATGTGTATATATGATCTCCAGTTGTCAAATGATATTACACTAGATTTGTTTCACTTTTTTACTGTTCCATGTCCTGTTATACCACAACTATATGGAGTTCCTAAAGTACATAAGTCTAAGGATAATCCCCCAATGAGACCAATTGTGTCTGGAAAGGGTTGGATAACTGAACCTATCTCCCTATATCTACAAAAGCAATTACAACCATTATTATCTAAATGTAAAACAGTCCTTAAAGATACATCTGATTTTCTGGCTAAGTTAAGACCGTGTTACTTGAATTTAAAGGAGCTAGATATAAATATTAATAATATATATATGGTAGTTATGGATATTAACTCACTATTCACGGTCATTCCCAATGATCATGGTATAGATTCAATAAGAAGCTTTTTAACACATTGCTCACAGTTTACGACTAGACATACAGAGAATATCTGTATGCTATTGGATCTAGTATTGAAGAATAACATCTTTCTTTTTGATAGTAATTACTACCTACAGCAAACAGGGGTAGCAATGGGTACACCGGTGGCAAACACATACGCCAACCTTGTACTTTACCAATGGGAGAAGACATACGTGAATGATGGTGAAAAATATCTGAATGATAACCTCATTTTTTATCAGAGGTTTGTAGATGACTGCTTTCTCCTTTGGAAAGGGTCTTTACCTGATCTTATGGAATATATTTCGTATCTAAATGATACAACTACCTTTTTGAAATTCAAGATAGAAGTCTCCAATACATCTATAAATTTCTTGGATATCACTGTTAAAAAGTATAATAATGGTATTGAAACAATGGTATTTAAGAAAGAGGTAGCATCTGGTAGATATTTACATGCAACCAGCATGCATGCACCTCATGTGTTTAAAGGCATAGTCAAAGCCCAAATGGCTAGGACTAGTAGACTTAACACTATGAATGAGGTATTTCTAAAACAGATTGATGAAACCTATGAAGATTTTATAAAAAGTGGTTATCCCATGGATTTGCTTTTGAATGTTGAAGAACATGTTATATTACACAGGGATACACTCTATAAACCTACTTTCCTTATGACATCTAATGAGGGGGGCACTTCTCGAAGAATATCACCAAGTAATGACTCTGAATTAAAATTCATTACCTCATTTACCCTATGACATACGCCATTAGGAATATAATAACTAAATATTGGAAGGTCTTACTAGCGCACAAAGAGATTAAACTGATAGTAGGAGATAGGCCCCAATTTAGCTATCGAAATATGAGAACATTAAAATGTATATTAGGGTTTAAGGACTTTAATAATGTAGGATTCATGTCAAATGTGACGACGAGGCTTGGTACATATGCTTGTCATAATTGTAGTTGTGGGGATATATTTAAGTATGTAAACAATAAATTACATCAGTCTGATATTGATATTTTTTATACAACCTGTATCAAAGAAAATATTCAAATTCTATGGCTATGGTACTTGTGCTACTAATTACGTAGTTTACTTAGCAACTTGTGAGAGATGCCCATCATTTTATGTGGGCAAAACTACAAGGAAACTCAGAGAGAATTATAGAGCATAAGTCTAATATTAGACTATGCAATGAAAATAATGCATTGTATAAGCATATACAAGCTCATGGAACTAATCATAGTTTTAAGTTTAGAATAATTGATCAGGTAACGGCAACGATTAGAGGAGGGGATTTGTCTAACCTCCTAGATCTCAGGGAATATGAATGGATAGTGAGACTCTCGGCCGACATAGATCCAGGTTTAAATGCTAGTGTATCATTAAAACCTATTCTGACAAAGATACAACACACTAGATTAAAGTAATTTCTATATATCTTAATGTATATTTTAAAATATATATTTTTTAAAGTTTATATTTTATATTATATGCTATTAAATACTTTGTATGTATTTTATTGTACTTTACTTATGTGATTGTGGCTGCAAGTCACATGATAGTTATTATGTATTTAAATAGGCGTGTTTATTATACCTTATGTTACGCATTGAGAAAGGGTTGTTTAACCTGAAAGCTTTGTGGTGTTTACATAAAGGTTTTTTACTCAACAGTTGTGGTTTTGGATTTGACCTTACTTGTCAGAACAGACACACCACAGTCATGTGGTACGTCAGCAAGCAGGGAGGGACTCACTCTTACCCCCTGTGCAGACAAAGCATGCATCTTTGGTCCATGGCAGCATCCCTGATTCTACATCTCCTAGATCAGTTCCTTCCAGGAAGGCTCAGTGTTTTGGAAGACCAGTTGAGCAGGCGAACCCTGGATCTTCACGAGTGGCAGCTGAACAGAGCAGTTTTTTACAACATCATTCAACGTTGTGGCATGCCTCAGGTGGATCTTTTCTCCTCCCTGGACAATCTTCTTCTACCTCTCTTTTGCACCAGACAGCATCACAGCAGAGCCTGGAGAGTGGATGCTCTGTCCTTCCCTTGGACGTTGCTCTCAATTTACGCCTTCCCTCCTCTTACTCTTTTACCCAGAATGTTGCTAAAGATTAGGGACAAATGACCAAGGACTATTCTCATAGCTCCGGACTGGCCCAGACAGCATTGGTATCCACTGCTTCGCAGTTCTCCCAATTTCCACCTTGGCATCTTCCTTTGATGCCAGATTTTTTGGTTCAGGAAGGGGAATCATTCTGCATACTCATCTTCAATCCCTTCATTTGGCAGCATGGCTCATAGTTTGACTCCTTCTTTATCTTCTTCCCTTTCCCAGCAGGTAGTTGATTTGCTGAGAGGCGCCAGGAGGCCTAGCACTAGGAAGTCCTACGCTGGTAAATGGGAAAGGTTCTCTCGTTGGATGCAGGCTAGAGAGAAATCTTCTTCACAGCCTACCCTTCCTCTGATCTTGGAATACCTTGCTGAACTGCTTTAGGGTGGTCTTTCTTTTTCCTTTGTCAAGCTCCATGTTTTAGCCATTTCTGCTCATTGTTCTCTTGAACAACCCATTTTCTCTCTTTCCCTAATGAAAATGTTTCTCAGAGGTGCTTGCAACTTAAAACCTCCCAGAAAGGCACCTCCTCCAGCCTGGGATCTTAATTTTGTTCTAGAGAAACTCACTCTTCCTCCTTATGAGCCAGCTGCCACTGCGATTTAAAGTTTCTCTCTCGGAAGACTGCCTTCCTCTTGGCTATAACTTCAGCAAGGAGGGTTTCGGAGCTGCAGCTTTGATGGCTGAGGAGCCTTTTATTATTTTCCATGCAGACAGGGTCTCCCTGAGGACCAACCCCTCCTTTATGCCTAAGGTGGTTTCTAGCTTGACTTTAATCAGTACATACACCTTCCTACCTTCTTTCCTAATCCTTGAAATAAAGGTGAAAGGATCCTGCATTCTCTTGATGTGCACAGACAGCTCAGGTTTTACCTGGACAGGACTAAAGACCTTCGGAAATCAGCTCAGTTTTGCCCCTGGAGCTCAGGGCAAGGCTATTTCTAAGCAAACCATTTCCAAATTTGGGGGAAAAATTTTTGGGG
>NC_056733.1:114898950-115020154 GCF_019279795.1 Protopterus annectens | reverse complement strand
AAGTCTCCTGCATTCCTAGCTGGTATTTTTAAAACCTAATGAAGTTCACTTGAGATCAAAAGCTCTCTTCATTCTGCTGGGTCCCCACGTGTCCTATGTTTCACTAGAATTGTCGAAACATAGTGAATTTGCGCTCTCAGCTGGTGAGTATGTTCTGTCTAATTGTATTTGAGTAAGTGCTAAGATTCTGTTTTAAGCAGGCATTCTGTAAGATTAAGCACTTTGGTTAAGGAATGCTACATAAGCTTTGATACAAAACTCTAGTTATAGTGTAAAATGTATGATCTTGTTATTGCTTGTATTGTTGCTTAGCTTGTACATGTCCAGTATGCTGAAGCTTTTTTTTTTTCAACAAGCCTACAAAACTGAATGAATAATCTTTCAAAATTAGTACATCTTATCTTGAGGTTGTGCACCCTTTTTTTCCAAGTCTATAAAACTGAACAAATAACCTTTGAAAATTAGTACGTCTTACCTTGAGTTTGTGCAGCTTTTAAAGTAGTTGCATTAGCTAGGGTGAGTAGCATGCTCCCTATAGTGTGATGTGCCCCAGACAAGAAAATTTGTTTACATCTTTGGTGTTACTGATTCACTTGTTTGGGCTATGACGCATTAGATGTTTATAAAGCTAAACCTGTGTCTAAAGCTAAGTGGCATGTTTGCTGAATGCTGAGATAGTTTTTTAAGATTATTTTCTTTCAACAAATCTGATTAAGATGATTTATCATCTAATTTTAGCCACTTAACTTAATCAACCATTTACATTGTTTCTCCAAAAGTGATTTCATGATCTAACTTGAGACATTTACTTTTCTAATATTCCTACCAGAGAACAATTAAGAGTTTTCAAGTTTCCATTTTCAGGTTTGTATGCGTCTGTTGACCTGTATCATGTTATACACCAGGATATATCCAAACATAAACGAACCTAAACTTCAAAAACCACAAACAGCAGCAGAAACACAGCGAAAACAGGAATACCACAGGCAAGACAAAACTTATTTTATTAAACAACGTTCTGGTACCTCGGCTTCTTGCCTTCTGTTGGAACATTTTTTCAGTATCATTCTGTCTATAGATATATATATATATATATATATATATATATATATATATATATTTATATATATATATATATATATATATATATATACACACACACACACACCCTTTGACTTCAATTAATTAACTTAATTAGTTCTATTAAACAATGAAATTATTAATAACCCAACTATAGGCAATTCATAAGAACAAACTGAGTGAAGTTTCTCAAAATACATTTCAAAGTCCATACAAACATTTTATGACGTCTAAGTCATCTCTTACTAATAAATATTTTTTATAACCTATTTTTAACATTTTTAAACATTTTAAACAACACTATTTGTCACAATGTCTTTTAATATCCTTTATATGTTGAATTAGTCCAAAATAAATTATGCAGTTTTATACAGAATTTTAAGTGACGTTCTAAAATACATCACAAATATTCACTATAATAGGATCATAAAGTGCATTATACACCTGCTTTAAATCAGTGTATTGATTTGAATACTTATAGTGCATCTTTATTTCCCAGCTTTCAAAATTCAAATTTATATATACCCACTGTGATGCATCCAAAATTTTCTGTATCATAACTTAACTATATAAAAAAAATCATTTTGCCTAAAAGCATTTAATATTCAGACGCCATTCTGATATCACTATAACAAATCAAATATTAACATTAATTTCCATATTCATGCCTCAACGACATAATGTATTAAAATTATCATTCTACTCTCAAGTTTGTTCAGTTGCCTTTTGAAATTCCCCTAATTACTCACCGGATGTGCTAAAATACTAAAAAATAAACTCTTGTCCAAACCCCCATGTTTGGATAAGAAGTGCATAGCTACAGGGCTGTCACGGTTCCGTCTTCTCACATCCCCCAGTTGCTCCATAATCCTCACTTTGGTCTTCCTGGTAGTTTGACCAATATACCATACAGTCGGATGACAGTCACAACCTATAATATACACTACACCACAGCTGTCACAATTATAATACTGTGTGACCCTGTACAATTTGCCATTGATCTTTCTCCCATCTAAGTTCTTAACACGGTTACAAATAGAACATCTCCCACAGCAGTATATGCCAACACTTTTACTTATACTATCTAAAAAACTTGAATATAAGCTTTTTTATTATTCAATAACTCTTTCAAATTGCAATACCCTGCTGTAAGAAAAATATATATGTTTGTGAGGACATCTCCATAGGCTCACTGTTTCCCAGTCTCCCAGGCTTGCCTAACGATTTTTTCCAAAATGGGAGAAAAGTCAGAATATCTAGTAACAAAGAATAACTTCTCATCTTCATCTGTATTGGTTTCTAAATTATTTCTGAGCATTCTTCCATGATGGTTAGGGCCGTTTTCTTTCCTTCCACCACCCTTTATCACCGTATTTTTTGGTGTGTGTAATGTACCATCACCAAAACCTCTGTTCTTTAACCGTGTGTATACTTCATCCAAGTTTTTCTTCTTTGACTCCGTCTCAGCGGTATTCAAAAATATCCCTTTAAATTCACCATAAGGTAGTGATTCAATTAAATGTGGGGGGTGCATACTGGTGGCATGTAAAACACTGTTTACTGCTGTAGGCTTTCTGTGTGGTTTATGCTGTACCTTTTTATCATCATCAGTGTAAAACATAACATCCAAAAATGGCATATTATATCTACCAATTTCCCATGTAAATTTCAATCCATGTGCATTATTATTCAAAGTTTCCATAAATTCCACCTGATCACCTTTGCAAATGAAAGTAAGTCATCTATGTATCCCTTATAATATACTACTTTTTTTGCATAACAGTCCTGTGATGTCATAAATTGATTTTTGAAATCGCCAATATACATGATAGCATACGATGGGACAAATGCTGCCCCCGTCGCTGTCTGCCTTGTTTGTAGGAAAAATTCATTTTTCCATGTGAAATAATTATAGGTAAGACTAAATTCTAACAAGCTTAACAAGAAAGTGGAACGTGGGCCTTCTCCTAATTTCCTGGCCATTGCTTCCATGCCCCATTTTATATTAATATTTGAGTATAACTTTTCATTCTGTATAAAAGGGGATCTTTGTATTTCTCTTGGGCATGGATGCCCTAGATTTGCACCCTAGAGAGGTGGCTGCAAGTAGTCAATACTGTTGGACCTGTCAGTTGCGTCAAGCCCTTCTGCCGGACTGTAAAATAGAAAGCATTTCCCAGCAGGCCAAGAGTAGACTTTAACTTCCTGCAGTAGGACCCTTTGGAGGGTTGTAACAATGGGCACTTGGATAATAGGTTTGAAAATTCACCTGCATGCCTATAAAGTTTGTTAACTTGAGTAGTGTGCTGCTGCTGATGCACCCATTTTGGTCATAGCCCAAGGATGTTATAGTAATCAAGGTAACAGAGATACGGTAAGGTAAGCAAAGTCAATAAAGAGACATCAGCTGCAAAGGGAAACAAATTAAGTTTTATCAGCTGCATGGGTCCTCCTTATTTGAACAACCTAGGTGTGATAGGTGATTAGACTGCGTGGGATGCCATGCTGACAGAGATTGTGTTGGTTTGGTATTGTGCCACAGATGAGGCATCAGTATCTCAGTCGCTTGCATCCCAGGTGAAGTGAATGTGCAGGTGATTCCCAGAGCTGCAGCAATTCAGGAATATTGTCACAAAAATGCAAGTCTCCCTATCTCCAGGTAGTTGATGGGAAGCTTCGGCACTGAGCATGCCCATATTCACTGAACAAAAGAAAAACTTTTGTTCACAATGTTTTAACCAGGTGGTCTTTTCCTAATTTTCCTTCATGAAGAGGTCTCCTTGTAGAGTTAACTACTGTTTTATTTTCATTTTCATGTTAAAAGTTCACTTTGAAATCAGTAAGTCAGATGTTCTTCATTCTCACTGGTGCAGTAGACTTTGATTACATGGGTTGCGTCTTGCCTAGTACGCATCAACCAGCTTGCGTCACAAAACGTGTTTCCCTACCATACCTGCTGTCTTGACTGCTGGTTGGCTGGCCCCTGGGAGAGAAATCAGCAGTAAGTGTGTAGACATTTTCATTACTTTCTTGCCTCTAAAAGAGAAACAGTTCTGAGAGTTCACAGGAGCAGCGGTCTGCTTCAGACTTCATTTCTGTGAGTTAAGTCCCCATATGGAACTTTTTCACACTTAGATTGTTCTTTTAAGGTATTACTGCATGTGTAAGTATATGATGTTCTTCGTCTTCCATTGCTGCAGTCCTAACAATTGGGTATAGTCCGCATCCAGTCGGCCCGAATACCAGAGTATAAGGCTGACGTCGGTCATGGCGCATTAGACTGACGTCAGTACGTCAGGGTACTAATGCGCATGACCGGCGTCCTATCCTCAGTCTTTTTTGCCGCGTGGTCCGATGCAGAAGCAGTTTTGCGAGTGCAGGTTGGCGTTCTGAGATATTTCCGAAACCGGAGTTTCAGACCGAATCAGAGTTGGCTAAGTACCCGTTGGGAACATTTTGGTTTTTCTTGCCTCAGTATTTAACCGGATGTCAGAAAAGTGAATAACTGTATTTCTTGTGGGAAACAGATACCGCATAAGGATTTCCATACTTTGTGTATACCTTGTTTAGGGCCTGAGCACGACGTTGTTGGTTGCCGCTCTTGTGCTAGGTTTAACAAACGCACTATTAAGAGGAGGTTAGACTGTGCCAGGTTAGTGTTTGGGAAGCGTTGCAATTATAAAATGCCGTCGGATGCTCCGGCCGCTTCGTCAAGAAGCGCAAGGACAAAACAGCGAAGCCTAGGGTTGAAGAACCGGCAGTGTTCTTTAGAAACTCAGTGGAGCCAGAGGTTTTGCTAGGAGTTTCTATGGAGTCTCCGGCAGAAACTTTACTGTTACAGGATGTCCCATCTCAGGAGGCAGGCCAGGCTGAGGGGCTTGTCAGGTGCCTATTCTTCCCTCTTTTCCCACAGTAGTTAGAGCCTCTCCTTCTGTTGCTAAAGCTTCTTTTAGAGGTAGGCCAATTTCAGCTTCAGTGGGGGCTTCTCCTAGCTGGTTCTGTACCTAAGAAACATATGCTTAAAATGGCAGAAGATTTGATTACTATGATTAGAGGTTCTATGGGCCCTCCTGCTAAGAGGCCTAGGGTGGAGCCGGAGTTTGCCAGTTTTGAACAAGGTTCAGAGGCTTCTGAATCCTCTGGATGATTTACAGGAGTATCCTCCTTATTCTGATTCTGATGTGGATGATGCCACTCCTTGCTTCTCCTCCTGAGGATTTTTCATTTTCAGAGACTCTGCATTCCATGAGGGAGTACTTTAAATGGGAAGGCCAGGATTACTCTGATTCCAGGAAGAGGCTTAGGGAATTCTTGTTTTACCCCAGCATAGGCCCTTAGCTATACCTCCTGTGTTGACTGTGGTGGAAGATGTTTTGCAGAGGCTTCCTGAACCCTGATTCTTTGCCTCCTGCTCCTGTTAAACCTGATAGGTACTATAGGGTGCCGCTCATAAGTATTTGTTTAAGAGTCCTAGGGCGGACCCAGAAACTGTTTCTCAGGGGCCTAAAGGTGTTAAAGCCTCTGTGGTTAGAAATCCTGTTCCCACTGACAAGGAGGCTAGGGCTTTGGATAGGTGGGGTAAGAAACTGTATACTTCTTCCACTCTAGCCATGAGAGCATTGAATTGTCAGTTCCACATGCTGAAATATCAAAATTATCTCCTTTCTCAATTGAAGTCTAAGGTGGATGCTTTGGCGGAAGGTATTGAGTGTAAAGAGTTGCTGGATTTAGTTTATGTGTCTGAACAAGTGGGCAAGCATTCTTTGCAATGTGGCTTTGATGCTGTGCAGGCCTCCTCGAGGGTGGCTGCCACTGGTTCGGTTCTTCGCAGGCATGCCTGGTTAAGGGATCAGAATTTGGCTGAGCATGTTAAGACAAGGATTTTGGATGCACCTTTACAGTCTGATGTGTTGTTTGGTTCTGTGGAAGCAGTTTTAAAGAAAATGGAGGACAAAGCTAAATCTATGCAAACTGTTAAGGATTTTTTGCAGGTACAGCCACCGAAGTTTAGTAGAAATTGGCCTGCTAAGGGGTGGACTTATCCTGCTTATGACTCCCAGTCTAGGGGTAGGTCTAGACGTGGTAGGGGCAGGGCTCAAGGTTCTTTTAGGTCTAGAACAGGAGTTCACCTGCTCAGACTTCTGGTGAGGGCAGAGGTCAGTCCTTTAAGAAGCAGACCCAATGACCTGCCTTTTCAGCTGCCAGTAGATTCTCGTCTGGCAGCTCCTTTGGGAGGACGACTGTCTCTTTTCAAAGAAAATTGGGATTTCATTACTCAAGACAGATGGGTGTTGGACATTATTCACCACGGTTACAGGTTTTATTTCCATACAATGCCCCCTTTCAAAGGCATGCCAGACGTTCCTCCTCCACAAAGAAAAGAGGCTCACAAGCACGTTTCTCAGTTACTCAAAATGGGGGCCATTCAGCCAGTCCCTGTATCAGAAAGGGGCCTAGGATTTTATTCCCGCATGTTCCTAGTACCAAAGAAGGGGAACACGTGGAGACCAATTTTGGATTTATCTCTCCTCAACACTTATCTGGACATTCCCAAGTTCAAGATGTTGACGTTACAACAGCTTTTACCTCTGCTGGGCAAAGATCACTGGATGGTAACTTTAGATCTCAAGGAAGCTTACCTTCATGTGCCTCTCAAGCTAAGTTGCAGGAAGTATCTGCGGTTTCGAGCTGGAGATTCTCATTATCAGTTCTCTGCATTGCCCTTTGGCTTATCTACTGCGCCCAGAGTATTCACCAAGGTTCTGGCTCCAGTGATAGCTTACTTCAGGCTACGAGGAATTCAAATCTATCCTTACTTAGACGACTGCCTGATTCTGGCTCAAGAAAAGGAAGACCTTCTACAGCATCTGGAATGTGTTATAGCAGTGCTAAGATGCCTAGGGTATTCTGTGAACGAAATAAAGTCCAGTCTAGTACCCTCTCAAGACATGTGCTTTCTGGGTGTGAGACTGAATACAGCAGCCCAGATGGCCTTTTTAACCCCGGACAAACAAATGAGTCTATCACTTTACTTCCATCATCTATCTCATCAGTCCGTGCTGACTGCAGGGACAGTCCTTCAAGCATTAGGGTTCATGGCATCTTGTATTCTGGTGCTTCCCAATGCCAAACTGCATATGAGGAAGTTACAATGGTATCTCAAAAATGTATGGACACAGCACTGCCAGGATTTAGACACTGTCATTCCCATAATACCTTGCCTTCACAGGGAATTTTTGTGGTGGGCTCAGGAATGTCACCTAAACAAGGGACTCTCTGTGACCCGGCCAGAGGCGAGTCAGATTTTAACGACAGATGCCTCGGACATTGCTTGGGGAGCTCATCTAAATGGAAAGTGGATACAAGACAAGTGGCCTGCCAGACTACAGCATCTACATATCAACATGAAGGAGATGTTAGCAGTCCAGTTCGCTTTACTGGCTTTCAAGGGGTTACTTCTTCCAGGACAGGTGTTGATTCTAACAGACAACACAACTGTCATGTGGTACATCAACAAGCAAGGGGGAACACATTCTTATCCTCTATGCAGGCAAGCAATGATTTTATGGGAGATTGCGCTAAGCTTGCAACTAACTCTTCAGGCAAGGTTTCTGCCAGGAGCACAGAACTCCTTAGCAGATGTGTTAAGCAGACAAATCATGGATCCCCACGAGTGGAAACTGGATCTTCATGTATTTCAGACATTGACAGTGTCATGGGGAACTCCAGACATAGATCTGTCCGCTTCTCCACTAAACCACCAGCTGCCAAAGTATTGCACAAAGGGGTTTCATCACACAGCTTGGAAAGTGGATGCTCTGTCTTTCAGTTGGGAAAATCTTCATGTGTATGCCTTTCCACCTCTGCCTCTTCTTCCAAAGGTGCTATTAAAGGTCAGACAGGACAGGCCAGGGATGATTTTGATAGCTCCAGATTGGCCTCGGCAACACTGGTACCCACTACTACGGAGTCTGGTAAAGAAGCCTCCATGGCCTTTACCTCTGATTCCTCATCTGTTATCTCAAGAGGACGGTCATCTGCTCAATGTCAAGCTTCACTCTCTTCATCTAACAGCCTGGCATATTCTGTGTTGAAACACAGCAGGTCTCAACTTCCTCAACAAGTTTTAAGTGTGATTATGGAAGCTAGACGACCTAGTACAAGGAGAGTGTACGCAGCAAAATGGAAGAGATTTTTATTTTGGAGTGCAGCAAGGAATTTGGAGATTTCTGAGCCTAATTTGAGTGTGGCTCTTCAATATCTTACCGAGTTATTGGACAAAGGGTTGTCCTTCTCTTCTATTAAGATTCATGCTGCAGCAATTTCAGCTCACTATGATTGTGACCCACCTTTGTTTTCACATCCTTTGTTCAAGCAGTTTCTTAGAGGGGCAAAGAATATAAGACCCCCACGTAGAGCTCCTACTCCTGCTTGGGATCTCAATTTTGTGTTGGAAAAACTTACTCTACAACCTTTTGAGCCTGCAGCTACTGCTGAATTGAAATATTTGTCATGGAAGACTGCTTTTTTGTTGGCTATTACTTCTGCAAGAAGGGTGTCTGAGTTGCAGGCCCTTATGGCAGTCGAGCCCTTTTTGATTTTCCATAAGGATAGGGTATCATTACGTACTAATCCTTCCTTTATGCCTAAGGTGGTTTCTAGTGTGGCTTTAAACCAGACTATTCATTTGCCTACTTTTTATGCAGACCCCAAAATAAAGGGGAAAAGATTTTGCATACTTTAGATGTACACAGGCAATTGCGTTATTACTTAAGCAGGACTAAGGATTTTAGACAGTCTCAGCAGTTGTTTGTTTCTTTTGCTTTGAGTTCACAGGGCAAGCCTGTGTCAAAACAAACTATTTCTAGGTGGATTGGCTTTTGCATTGCATTTTGTTATTCCCATCATGGCAAGGAGGTTCCAGCTGGGATTAGGCCTCATTCCACTAGGGCTACTGCCACTTCAACAGCATTTCTACGGGGTGGCAACTAAGGATATTTTGGAAGCAGCTACTTGGAGTTCAGTGCATACTTTCTCTAAGCATTATCACCTTCCTATCTACTCTAAGTCTAGGGCTGGTTTTGCCACAGCTGTTTTGCAAGGCATGTTGTCAGCTCCTGCTTCTTTATGATTTGCCAGCCTCCCTTACCTCTGCTTTGGGATTCTACCCAATTGTTAGGACTGCAGCAATGGAAGATTTAAGAACATAGTACAGTTTTGTACCTACCATAAATGTAGATGTTCGAGGATTCCATTGCTGCAGTCCAATCCTCCCTCCTTCCCTCTGTGTTTAGGGGTGGTAGTGTAGGTGAGTTTACCTGCTTATATTTTTGTATATATTGTTCATGTTTTGGTGCAGGTTTTTGGGCCTTGTCTTTTAGGGTCTTCTGACATCTGGGGCAAGAAAAGACTGAGGATAGGACGCCGGTCATGCGCATTAGTACCCTGACGTACTGACGTCAGTCTAATGCGCCATGACCGACGTCAGCCTTATACTCTGGTATTCGGGCCGACTGGATGCGGACTATACCCAATTGTTAGGACTGCAGCAATGGAATCCTCGAACATCTACATTTATGGTAGGTACAAAACTGTACTTTTATGTGTATATATAGATATATAATTGTATTTTAATTTACTAAGAGCAGTATTTCCCTTTAGGAAACACAGTATTTTTACAATATGCGAAGCTTCCTGTCAGGGACAGCTATTTTGAGTATAAGGATTATTTTTGCCTATTGGAGAGCTAATTTATGATAATGTGAACTGCTTTTGAGTACTTGTTTGCATAAGTTCTATGGATAGTAAAATGTTTTACAGGGTAGGAAACATTTTGTATTATAAATGCTTGTGTACACTTTATGGCAGATTACCTGCTAATTTTTTCTTTAAGGGCTGACATGGATTTTTGTCTACTGCTTCTGCTTTACTTTTGAAAGGAACTGTGTGGGGAACTGTAAGTGTATGTGCTACTTATGAACACTTGTCTGGCATCTTAGCTTTTGAGCACTGTATTCCAACAGTACTTTGCAGCAGTCAGGCTACTTCCTCGACTACAGCACTGAATCTTATTTTGGTGCCACTGGCTTTACTTCTGCTGTACTTATAGGACCACAACAGGGAAAAAAAAATTAAAAAACATATCTATTTTTAACTTTTCCTTGCGTTTGGCTCATTACAAACCTGTATGTACCAGGTAGAAGTAGTCACTACTAATTTTATTCAGTTTGTAACCCAGAATGCTTTCCTGGGGGCAGACATCCTGATGAGAATTGGTTTTCTTCTAAAAAAAATCTTCCCCATAATACACTGTGGGTCCACTGTTTCTGAGAATACAGTGCCCGCATCTAGACTGTCACATGACAGTTCCATTCACTTAGAATTGAAGAACAGAGAAGAGGAGCTAGTTCTGAGAAGCCTCAGTAAATGTATCATTTAGTGTCACGCAGTGCCTCTTAAAAATGTGTTTCCTACTGATGTGTTGCACATTCTGTGAAAAAAGCTTCCAGATCTACCAGCTCATGGGTGAGAGAAGACTTTTATAGACATTCAACTTTGAGCTGTTTCAGTTCCTTCTCATGTTACTCCTCCTGCATTCCAACCACATTTCCTGCCCTTAGGTTCAGCTAATTTGCATGACAATACACATCGAACAAATGTGCTAGCAGTCTTCCTAGTGTGCCAGTTAAGTGTTCCCTCATCTGTCTCCTTACTCCTATCCTCTGAATAGCATTGTCACAGTAAATCATGTTACAAAAATGCTTTTAGCAATCCTTAATATAAAGGTGTCTGAAAACGTGCCTGTACACAGATGACAATTCATCTCAGCCTCTGACAGATTTAGCTGTTTGCAAATTAATCATCATCTTCTTTTGGCTGTTCCCATTAGGGGTCGCCACAGCAGATCACCCGTTTCCATTTCTTCTTGTCCTCTGCATCTTGCTTTGTCACACCAACCACCTGCATGTCCTCTCTCACCACATCCATAAACCTTATCTTAGGCCTTCCTGTTACCTGGTAGCTTCATCCTTAGCATCTTTTTCCCAATATACTCAGCATCCCTCCTCAGCACATGTCCAAACCAATGTAATCGTGCCTCTGGCTTTGTCTCCAAACCTTCCAAACTGGGCTGACTCTCTAATATACTTATTCCTAATCCTGTCCACCCTGGTCGCAACCAGTGCAAATCTTAATATCTTTAATTCTGCCACATCCAGCTCAAACTCCTGCCTTTTTGTCAATGCCACTGTCTCCAACGCATATAACATAGCTGGTCTCACTACCCTCTTGTAGGCCTTCCCTTTCACTCTTACAGGTACTTGTCTGTCACAAATCACTCCTGACACTCTACTCCACCCACTCCATCCTGCCTGTACTCTCTTCTTCACCTCTCTTCCACACTCACTGTTACTCTGAACTATTGACCCCAAGTATTTAAACTCATTCACCTTCGCCACCTCTACATTTTGCATCCTCACCTTTCCTCTATCCTCCCTCTCATTCGCACACATATATTCTGTCTTAGTCCTGCTGACCTTCATTCCTCTTCTCTCTAGAGCACATCTCAATCTCTCCAGGGTCTCCTTCACCTGTTCCCTACTATCACTACAGATCACAATGTCATCTTCAAACATCATAGTCCACGGGGACTCCTGTCTGATCTCGTCTGCCAACCTGTCCATCACCATTGCAAATAAGAAAGGGCTCAGAGCTGATCATTGATGTAACCCCCACCTCCACCTTAAATGCATCCATCACTCCCACCGCAGACCTCACCGCTGTCACACTACCCTCGTATATATCCTGTACCACTCTTACATAATTTTCTGACACTCCTGACTTCCTCATACAATACCACAACTCCTCTCTAGGCACCCTGTCATATGCTTTCTCTAAGTCTACAAAAACACAATGCAACTCCTTCCGACATTCTCTATACTTTTCCGTCAAAACTCTCAGAGCAAAGAACGCTTCTGTAGTGCTCTTTCCTGGCATGAAACCATACTGCTGATCACTAATCATCATATCCCTTCTTACCCTTACTTCCACTACTCTTTCCCATAACTTCATGCTGTGACTGATCAATTTTATCCCTCTGTAGTTACTACAGCTGTGCACATCACCCTTATTCTTCAAAATCGGTACCAAAACACTTTTTCTCCATTCCTCAGGCATCCTCTCACTTTCCAAGATTTCATTAAACAGTCTGGTTAAAAACTCCACTGCCATTTCACCTAAACACCTCCATGCTTCCACAGGTATGCATCTGGGCCAACAGCCTTTCCATTCTTCATTCTATTCATAGCTATCCTTACTTCCTCCTTGCTAATCCATTGTACTTCATGATTTACTATCCCTACATCATCCAACCTTCTCTCCCTCTCATTCTCTTCATTCATCAACCCCTCAAAGTACTCTTTCCATCTCCTCAACACACTCTCCTCACTTGTGAGTATGTTTCCCTCATTATCCTTTATCGCCTTTACCTGCTGCGCATCTTTACTAGCTCGGTCCCTCTGTCTAGCCCATCGGTACAGGTCCTTTTCTCCCTCCTTAGTGTCCAACCTTTCATACAACTCTTCATATGCCTTATACTTAGCCTTCGCCACCTCTCTCTTTGCCATGCACCTCATCTCCTTATACTCCTGTCTATACTTTCTTCATCTCTCTGACAATCCTACTTCTTCTTTGCCAACCTCTTTCTCTGTGTACTCGACTGTACCTCATTCTCAACTCCTCATTCCACCACCATGTCTCCTTGTCGTCTTTCCTCTGTCCAGATGTGATACCAAGCACCTTTCTAGCCGTCTCCCTTACTAGCTCTGCTGTAGTTACCCAGCTATTTGGTAACTCTTCCCTGCCACCCAGTGCCTGCCTTAACTCATCACTGAACTCCACCTCACAATTACCCTTTTTCAATTTCCACCACTTGATCCTTGGTGCTGCCCTCTCACTCCTCTTCTTGATAACCAGTGTCATCCTACAAACCACTATCCTATGCTGCCTAATGACACTTTCTCCGGTCACCACTTTACAGTCTCCAATCTCCTTCAAACTGGCCCTCCTACATAAGATATAATCCACCTATGTGCATCTTCCTCCACTTTTGTATGTCATCCTGTGCTCCTCCCTCTTGTTAAAATATGAATTCACCACAGCCATGTCCATCCTTTTCGCAAAATCCACTACCATCTGACCTTCTGCATTCTTTTGTTTAACACCATACCTACCCATCATTTCCTCATCCTCTCTGTTCCCTTCACCAACATGCCCATTGAAATCTGCTCCAATCACCACTCTCTCACCCTTGGGTACAGTCATCACCACTTCATCCAATTCACTCCAAAATTTTTCTTTCTCATCCATTGCACACCCAACTTGTCGAGCATACGCACTAACAACATTCATCATTACACCATCAATTTCCAACTTCATAAACATCACTCTATCCGACACTCTTTTCACCTCCAAAACTCTCTCAGCATACTGTTCCTTCAGAATAACTCCTACGCCATTTCTTCTCCCATATGTCTACAAATTAATATTCATCATAAAAAACAGTCATGTTTGCATTATGCAGAATTGCAGTCTTCTGCCTTATTTCTTAGGCATGCCACTGATGTCTCCTTATATTTCTAAGTACTACTGCTTTGTATGCACATATTCATTGGTCTTATGCTTTTTTGATGCAATTTAATAATCTTTCCTTCATGTTATGCACCGACTACTATCACTGTTTAGATAACAGTGTGCATACTGTTCTTGCATAATCTCAGTATTGTTTTCCATTGCAGGCTGCCGCAACAAGCTTTTCTGTTCACTGATATCCATAATTTCACATGTTTGCTCAAGAAGCTAGATAGACAAGACTACCTCCAACAGTATGTTTTATACCACAGTTATTTTTGAAACAGTTTGCAGTTGATCAAACAGCAATTTCAGTGCAGTCTGTTGTAATTCTTAACTTTTTTCTGCAGGAGTATCATTTGTATTCCGCAGTGCTCATCATCCCCCACTCTTAGAGTTATCACTTTGTTTACTTCTAGTAAGTCAGTCATTGAAGCCCCTCTTCAGATATCCACTGCAAACATTAAATCAAACAGACATACAAATGCTCACTGATTAACACTATTCCAAAGAGTGAACCACTGAGCTCTCACAGCCCATCTTTAAAAATCAGCAATGCCTACTATAAACCTATGCAGATGAGAGAACAAAGTGGCATTGCACAGTAACTGCAACTTTGTATGGAAATCAATGAACACTGAGTACATCATTGTAGTACATATAGCAAGGCAGATGTCATCTGTACTTATGGATAGAAATAGCAGTAAATGGTTATTCTACTCCGAATTGCTTGACAAAACTGGAGCAGAAAGTTGTGCACTGTATAACTGTCACTGTTGCATTACTATTATCATACAACTTTAGTTGTTATGCAGGGATCAAGCATGAAAGGCCATTTTTCACAGGAACAACCAAGCAAATGTGATGACAACACTTAGTAGGGTTATACACGAAAATCAACTCGTATGGAACACAGTGATAGGATATGGCTCCTTAAAAAGTAAAGGGTGCAAAGGGCCAAGTTCTGGTTTGAAGTAGCTGAGCTGTAACATCAAGCTACTGGCAAGCCAGCAAATGTACAAACAACCCATGGCAACAACACTGCATAAAGACAAAGATTATAAGAGCTTCTCTAATGTTAAAGACGGAACAATTATGCAGATAAGACACACTTCAGGTACCTTGGCATCTACAAGTGTATAATTTGTGAAGCCTGATGAAAAAGACTCTGGCTTTCAGTACAGGAAGGGGCAAGCTAAGCCAACAGGTGTCATGCTGAAGCGATTAATTCATTATGTAGACATTGTGACTCCTCAGTGAATAACTTCCGTTGAATGTTCAGCAACAGAAGATGAAGGAGGAGGTATGATGCATATGCATGGGAACTCTTAAGTCAGAGACAATGGCTTAACATATTCACAGGAATCTTAACATCAGATGAGGTATGAAAAGTTTCACAGAGGAAACCTGTTTTTAAACTGAATATGTGCAGTAATATTCAGATGGTGCATGTGTCACAAAACAGTTAACATCTAAGCATGGACAGAACACCAGAAAGTAGCTCAAAACAAGTGAACTTGCATATTTATGCAACCTCTATTCCACTGGCCAAGAAAACTTAGGCACGTTCAGCATAGGGATATGTGAGGCCATGTCAGCATTTTGTTACGTGAGGAAATCTTGCAGTTCAACATAATGGTATTAATAGAGATCACTGATGATATCAGTATTATGCTGTACCATCTGACTATCAATTACTGGATTCCTTCCTTGTCTGCCATAAAGACTCTTTATGCAAGTCGCATCAAAAAAAGCACGTCACCAAATGGAAGGCAGGCATTATGGTGATACTGACTCTTCTTCACAGCATATTGTGGCATTTATATACACCTGTGAAGTATACAAAGGTACAGGCAAATTACTCAGCTCCCTGCATCAGACCACATAGCTGTATCATTCTGGCTTTCAGATACAGTTTAAAACACAAAGTAATCCACCAGGTATGCACACTTAGTGATAAACTCATCTTCCAGAAGATGAATACACAGACATATAGACAGACTTGACTTGTCAAGAACATATTAGAAGACGTCAAGCCAGTGCTGTGTATTTGGGCATTCTAATCACCTGTAATGCATAACTAACAATGTTTGAAGTACCACTGGGAATCCCTGTCTTCTGCAATACCATAGTAGAACCATCAATTCATGTTGTACAACCTTGCAAAAAATCTTAACTGACAATTGGCCAAGAACTGTTTGGGATAAATGATATGACCCTAGGTCATGTCTCTAGTGTTCACAGCACATTTTCAACATCTTCTCTGCTCACTATATATTTTCAAGAAATTGCTTCCTTTTATGATATTATGATGCTTCCTTGTCGTTTTGTGGAAACAAAGATCAGAACATGTAAATAGGAATTCTGATGCTTACTCCTATTACTTTTCATCTACTTCCAAAAACTGAAACTATGGTAAGATTTGAATGGACCCTGCAAAGTGTGTATGGGCCCCCTATTGGCTGTGTGCCTGCCATAAAGCTCAGCAGCCCTGGTTTCAGTAAGCTACTGGCCAGCGGGTGTCTAGTTGCCCAGCATGGGTTATCTTGGATAACTCTGTTGAGCGATAGCTGGATGCATAACCAATGAACCTGCCAAACATGAACTAAGAATGAATGTTGGTGTGAATGACCTGAGACGTACCTCCCTGGACTACATGAAAAGAGACATGGAAGAGCTCTCTGATCATGTAGCCCAGGCCGGTATGACCCTGACCCTGAGTAGCATCTTGCCCTCACCAAGAATGGTACCTCAGTATAAAGGAAAAAAATGATCATTTTCAACATTTGTCTAAGCTTCTGGTGTCATTCAAAAGGGGATCCAGTGTCTGTCAGCATGGGACGACATGCTCGACAAGCCCCATTGCTTCGCAAGAGACGGCTTGCACCGGTCACCCCTAGGCTTTCGAATACTAGCCAAGGCTCTTGCTGCCCCCATAGTGCCATTTTTAGGCAAGGCTCAAAAGTTAAACCCACCTCCATAAACAGCACAATTAACAAAAAACTGAGGGTTATGTTATTCAATGCCAGGAGTTTAAATCTCAAGCATGCGCTCGAAGCACTCCTCAGTATGGAGAACGTCGACATCTATGCAGTAACTGAAACCTGGTTCAAAGCTCCGGAGAACACCCCAGCACTACCAGGCTGCAACTCATACCACACATTTCGGCCACAGAACATGGACCAAAACACAAAAGGAAGGGGTGTATCCATATTCGTCAAGGATACCTACACCTCCAGGTTAGTGGCGCAGCATACCACCTCTGAGATCATCCATATGCAGCTAACATCGGGCAAATCTGCAGTGCAAATTATGGCCTGCTACAGATCACCCTCCATGACCCAGGACCATCACTCCACCTTTCTGGAGACACTGGAAAACATGAAGGTCCTACCAAACGCCCTGATATTGGGCGATTTCAATTACCCTCCCATTCACTGGGAAAACTACTAGAGTACAAATTCCCAGGCCCAGCATTTCTTTGAATTCATCAACGCCCTGGCTGGTAAACTCCCCTACCAGAGGACAAAACATATTGGACATAGTCATCACCAGCATGGGCGACAGGTGTTCCACACTGGAGGTCAACCCGTCACTGGTTAGATCAGACCATAAACTAATCAGTCTGGATGTCCACATCCCACCACCACCCCAAACTAAGGAAACCACAGTAAAAAAACGTTTGTAAACCAAATGTCACCTTACTTAAGATGGAGATGGTAATTTTCACAGCCCCCACGCTAAAGGAAAACGCTGGCCAAGATGCAGAAACCTTTACAAATGCACTCTGTGAGCACCTACAAGGATACATGGATCGTGCCATCCCTAGCAAAACCAAGACTCACTTCTCTAAGAAAAGGAACCAGTTTGGTGGACCCTTGCAATAAACAGGCTATACAATAGGAGGAGGAAACTAGTTCAGAAAAAAAAAGCAAATCCCAAGAAGGAAAGACATCCCTGATCAGTATCAGTAAGAAACTGAGGTCCCTCATGAAATCATCCAAGGCCAACTTCGAAAGAAAAATAGCCAAGGATTCAAAAGAAAACCACAAAGCCTTCTTTAGCTATGTTAAGAATCTAAGTAGCAACTCGCAGATATGCACTGAACTAGTGCAAAATACCACAAAATATACTGAACCTACTGATATTGCCAACATCCTGGCAGATAGATTCAGTGCAAACTTCACCCCCCTCTCACCTCCAAAAGGGCCCACAACAATACCGGAAAAGTGTAGTGTCCCAAAAGTCACAGGCGCACAGGTAAACACAGCCCATTCAAAAGCCAAAAACACAGCATCAGTGGGACCAGATGGTGTCCTAGGCTGCATCTTGCACGAACTACAGAATGAACTGACCTCCCCACCTAAACACGCTGTTCAACCACACCCTCTCCACAGGCTACGTGCCCATAGAATGGCGCACAGCAATGGTTATTCCTCTCCACAAAGGAGGGGCCACAACTGACCCTGGTAACTATCGCCCCATAAGCCTAACTAGCCTTTCGTGGAACTCATTATCAAAGACATTGGCGACCTCCAAACACTTGACCCAACCCAGTTTGGCTTTAAGGGCAGATCATGCCTACTAAACCTGTTTGACTTCTTTGAGACAGTCACCAAGGCCATAGATGAGAGTAAGGTGGTTCACACAGCCTACCTTGACCTCGCCAAGGCTTTCCACACCATTCCCCACTTGGGTATTACAAAAAAACTCACCAGCCTGAACTTCTACGTCACGAGATGGGTTGCCAACTGGCTTACAGACAGAACTCACATGATAAGAATAGCGGTCTCCAGGGCTGACTCTAAACCAGTCGCAAGTGGTGAACCGCAAGGCTCAGTCCTGGGACCCCTACTGTTCGGCATATACTTCACAGAAGTACAGGCAAACACAGGAGGACTATGGCTAACCAAGTTCGCCGATGACTGCAAACTGCTAGCTATAATTTACTCTCCGGCTGACAGACATCCTCCAAAAGGGCCTTACTGAGACAGACACCTGGTGTCAAAGTCTTGGCCTCAAGCTAAATGCCAAAAAATGCATAGTCATCCCGTTTGGGAAAAACAAAACACCCATGAATTACCACATAGGTAGCAGCCTCCTTAATACAGAAGAGGTAATAAGAGATCTGGGGACCCAGGTAGATAGTAATCTCTCCTTTGACAATCATATTGCCAAAGTAGTTAGGAAATGCTTCTATGTGGTCCATCTAATTACTAAAGGGTTCGCATCTAGAAATAAAGAGGTTATAGTGCCCCTCTACTCGTCACTCATTAGACCCATCATAGAGTACAGTGCCCCATTTGGGATGTACCTCACAAGACACTTCCAACAGCTGGAAAGACCACGAAGGTACCTCACCAAGAGGATTACTGGTTTCAGACATATGTCCTATGCAGCCCTACTGAAAGAACTCCGGCTGTACTCAGTGGCATATCGCTTACTCTGAGGTGATCTCTGCCTGACTTACAAAGCCATGTCCAACTCAGAATTGATGGGCATGCTCCACCTAAAGAAATCCAAGTCACTGTGAGCCACACGCTCTAGTGAACTAAACCTCACCACAACAATAAATAGAACATGCTGGAGGGATAGATTCCTGTCACAGAGACTCCCCATGCTTTGGAACAAAATTCCAAATTACATCAGGCAGAGCCCCTCACTAACTCTCTTCAAGAGAAACCTTGACGAGTGGATGGGTAGCAGAAAATACACTCCTGGGATCACTTCATTGGCTCTGCTTGACAGAGGATCAGTTAATTAATCAGTGGGACGGCAAAAGCCGACACACTCTGGCTAGGCTTATAAATGCCCTCGGGCAGATAGCCTAGTACCTACCTATGAACCTAAGAATTGCTACTCAGTGTAGGTTCATTGACAGAACACAGCTTGAAAGTCGAAGTGGATGACATGATGGTAAGGAGAAGGCTTGGACAATCCTATGAAACCTGGAGAAAATATGGAAGGGCAGTGCAGCAAAGCATTTTGGCTTGAGATGCAGAGTATTATTCAAGAGGAGGACAGGATAGAAATGGTGTGGGAATTGTGGTGAGACACAAAGGCTTTAGAAGGCAGTGAGGGATATCATCAGAATTAGTCACAGACTCATGGCAATCAGACTCCATTGTAATGATATGGCAGTATTCATAATCTCAGCCTGTGCCCCACAGCGAGGTTGTGATCTTGAGGACAAGAGTGCATTCAGACTGCAGTTGCAGGACCTACTAGTTAAAGTAGGACAAAATGAATTGGTGCGGATAATAGGTGACTCGAATGCCTATATCAAGACAGAGAGAACAGGATATGAGGACTGTCTGGGTCCACATGAGTGGGGCAACAGGAATAAATGAGAGGCCATTCTAGACTTCTGTCTGAATGAACAAATGCAGCATCAGACAATTGTGAAATAAAGTAGGACTGATTTCATGCTAACCTGATGTAGCATGATGCCCATCTACTGTCACTGTTTTCACTGCTTGTGTACGTGAACTTAACAGTAGATGTTCAAATGATCACTGCTGTGTTAGCCTTCACTGTATGGATATAATAGCTGCCCAGCTTCCAGACCTTGAAGGTAATCTTCCACACATCCAACTGTTTAGTTTGAGCTGAGCTGAAAGATGGAGTAGTTTGGGCACCAAGCCCTTCACTAAAGCCCTGAAAAGTTGAATGCTAGGAAACTACAGTTAGAAGTCATCACATTGGCAGCAAAAGTATACAGAATTAAGGGGCAGTGAAAGGACATTGTGACTATTACAGCAGCGATTCTTCGAACATCTACTGTTATGGTAAAATTACTTGCACAACTGTACTGTGTTCCTCATAATAACTGTTGCATTTTCCTTAGCTATACAAGTGGCTTGCTGTAGCTTAAAACATCTGGGAGGTGGAATAGCACCTTGGGATGTCTATCAGTCAGCTTGATATTACAGTACCATTTATTGTAACTCCTATGTTTATTGGAAAAACGAGGAGCTCCTTTATCACTTCTGTGCACCTGGACCTCTCTGTGAACATTGACTGACAGCTTATTAGGGTATCCCCTATTCGAGAGATCATGTAAGAAATTATCAAGTGACTTGGTCATATCTGCATGATTAGTATTGAGACGTTAAAGTCTCAAAGATTGTCCTTTCACAATATTTGGAAAAAGTTGCGAAGGATGCATACTGGATTTGTGTTGTATACTATTTTTCCAGCATGTCTTCTTAACAGACTTAGTATCTAGCCTGCCTATATCATTCTTGTGTAACATGATGTCCAAGAAATCTGTGCTGACTAGAGACCATTGCATGACAAATTTAAGATAGTTGGTAGTCCCCTCAAGATACATAATGAATTCCTTCAACTGTGCTTCATTCCTCTTCCACAACAAAAGAACGTCATCCACAAATCTTCCATAGTATATCATACTTTCCTTATAGACATTATTGTTCAATACATATTCTTCCTCCCATTGTTCCAACACTAAATTGGCATACGTGTTGGCACATGGGGCACCCATGGCTACCCCTTGTTTCTGCAAAAAGTAGCTTTCACCAAAAATAAAAACATTGTGATTTTAAAATCAATTCTAACAGTGTACAAATCACAGTTATGATGTGATTATACTGACTATGGTGTGTCATGTATAGTCTAATTAAATCTATCTCCTCTGTATTCGAGATCTCTGTGAATAAAGTTTTAATGTCAGGTGTGAGTAACAATACTTCTGATAAATCCAAGCCTTCTACTTTATCAAACAAAGTCGATAGGCAGTGCTGTGTATCCTCCAGAACCAAAGGGGCTTCTTCTAATAGAGGTTTTAACATATTTTCTACATAATGTGACAGGGGCTCGGTGGCCCAGTCTCGTCCTGAGATTGTGGGTCGCATAGGGGGTTTCAACAAGGTTTTGTGTATCTTGGGTAGGCCATTAAAGGTGGGTATCAAAGGATATTCCACCAAAAGGAACTTGTACAAGTCAAAATCTATCAGCCCATACATCAGTAATTCATACAACACATCCCTAATAGTATGAACACTTCTATCTATCCGTCTATCATGATATATGTAGTTGTATCCATAAGCGTTTCATTCATCCAGCTTAAATAATCAGTTTTATTAAGAATAACAACAGCTCCCCCTTTATCAGCTGGTCTAATGGTAATGTTATCAGACCTCTACAGTTGTTCTAAAACTTTTCTCTAATGCAGTTAAATTGGAAAAGTGGCTTTAGTTCTACAGGATGCATCATACTTATCTATCTCACAGACTTAATAAATGCTTCTACTGTGTTGGATAGAGGGGGATTGAAAGTACTACATTTACGGCATAAAGTTGTATTTGTACTTACAGATGAAGCATTTGATTGACCATACAAACATTTCAGTGTAACATCTCTAGCAAAAAGTCTCAAGTCCGAAATAACTTCATTGATGTCCGATCTCTTAGCTGGTATGTAACTTAGGCCCTTATTTAAGACCGCAAATTGTGTTTCAGTTAATGTCATATCAGACAAATTATAAACAAGTGCTTATGCAAGGAAAAAAAAATCTGTTTTTCATACTTTTTGCATGGAATCCTGGAGCAGAAATCAGTTAACTGTTTACTGTGAGTGGAGGCAAAAAGATCTATTTGAGGTGTTCTCCACAGATAAATCAATTCCTGGATGATCTGATTCAATTTCAGTTTTATTTAGTAAGGCTCTGTCCTAGTCCTGCTCAGCTTGTGTATCGCACAATTTTACTCTGACCGTAGCCATGATGCTTGCGTAATGAGATTGCGCTGAAAAACGATATTTTTATTTTCCTTTCTTTACTGGGATAGTGTAGCTGGGTTTGGCATGAACCCCTTTCAGTAGAGGCCTGGGTCGAGCAGCTCCAAATGTTTTACTATCTATAAGATAAGCATGATAATTTAATGAGAAACTGGATAATTATATCCAGTATAAGATTATGCATAAATGAGATTAAACAAGAACATATAAGGAGGAGAAATTTTACAAAGACAGTTTATGAGCAGCAGTGAGCTTACTTTATAGGAATAAATTAAGTCTCAGTATAGGTCCTTGGTGCAGCAAAATGATTGTTTGCAAAAAAGTTATTTCTAAGAGGAGAGAAAAATCATGTTAGGAAGACAGTAATAGTGAGAAAGATGTAGCTGAGTGAGAGTAGGAGCATATTCTTGTAATGAGAAAATTAGAAGTGAGAAAAGGAGTACAGTCAGAATTTGTTCTAGAGATGAGAAAAGATGAAATATACTGGAATTGTGGCAGTCAGCCTTGAGATGTGGGAGTAGATCTATTTATATCCCTGGCTAGCAAGGGCTAGTCTGCATAGGGGGTAGGATCTGATTCCCCCATTTATGTGCCGCATCACTTTGGTGTGGTCACAAAACTAATATCTTTCAGCTTTTCCTGGGTAGGGGTTGCCACAGCGGAACTCCGGTCCGCTAATGATTGGCAGTGGGTTTTTTTTTTATGGTGTCGAGGTGCCAGCCTGACTAAATACTTGTAATGGTACTGAGGACCAAAGATGTACAGTGTTGATAAAAAATGAAAAAAAAAAGCTGCATTTTAACCAAGGTAAATAAAAAAATAATGTCCATAAAGACCTCGGATAACCTTTACGATGGCTTACCTTATACTGATTTGAAGTCATAGCTTTCAGTGCAGATAAGCACTGTGCTACTTCTTTAAAAAAATGTAATGAACAGTACAGCATTATCCCTTTGCATTGGTGCACTTTTTTTTTTTTTTAATGGAGAGAAAGTGATAGGTGGAAATGGCATAGACCAACAACTGCTACTATTCTCACTTCATGTATCAAAGCGTAAGTCATCTCCAACTGTGGGCAGAAATAACAGCAATGAAGCCTATTCGGAGCCCCAGTTCAGTGACAAAATAAATACAGAAAGTTGTGCACTGCTTGAGTTCCACTATGCTGTATTTATAATAGAACAGATGTTTAGATGGCAATGCTGGGATCAAGCTGGAAAGCATAGTTTGCCTGGAATCATTACCACATCAATCATAATTTGATGTCAAAACCTAGCTGGAATGTACATGAGCAACAGATGTACTCAAGGGAAAAGCATTGGTAAAGTGTCGAAAGAAAAAGGGTGCATCAGTTTGCATTGTTCTGCAAACTTTTTTTTAACCATTTGTGCTGTATTTTCAAAGTTTAGGACAGGCGCACAGTCTCCAGAAAGTAGTTTTTGGCAACAGCAATGCATAAAGTCAAAGATTATAACAATGCCTTAGAGATGCATATGCATAGGTTGTGAAGTATGATGAATAACAATGACCCAAACTTGCAGGGGGTAGCTCAGTAGCAGTTGTAATGCTGAGCAGATGCATTGATTGTGCAGACGTATTGACTCAGTGAATGATTGTGATCGTCTGCTAATAAAAAGACACTGGAGAAGAGAGTACAAAAGTCATGGGATCCCAAGTCAGAGACAGTGATCTAGAATATGCTTAGATGTCTCAAAACAGTAGCATCACCTAATTTGTGAAAAAGCTTCCACTGGAAACCAGTGCTTTAAACATAAGATGTAAAGTCAATATTTGTATATAATGATGGTCAACAGGTCTGAAGATTAGCAAAAATATGTACACCAGTCTGTTTATGCAACCTCTGTATAATCATAAAGATAATATTGGAAGTTTCAGTACAGGTGCACAGGAATATGTGGGACAATTTCTCTTTTGCTTGTAAGCATGTTAAATGGTTAAATAAAAAAAAAAAATCATGCAAGGCAACATAATGTAATTTGCAGATAGGGTAGATCTCAGAACCGTGTCCTACCATGTGAATGGCATATAATAGTTGCCTTGTTTGCCTCCCTTCAAACACATTAAGTAAGTTGCATCTAAAAGCTTTTCAGCTGCAGGAATGCAGTTATTAGAGGTACCTGTCGCACTTCTGCGAACCACACAGTGTCATCTTCACAATCAACAGCAAGTACAATCCACTCAGTCATCAAAATACTACCCTTCCCACATCTGACCACCTAGCAGCATCTTTCTATCTTCAAAAAAACAGTTTACAGCCAAGATGGTCCACACAATTGTGCACACTTACTGAAAAAGTAACCTCCAGCAGAGGAGCATGCACTGAGACAGGAGGAAAATCATCTTGCACGTTAGAAGTAAAGTTCCTGGTCTTCATTATTAGACAGTACAAGGGAGGACACAGTATAGATCTTTCAAGCTATTGGCCAATTGCCATTTTATCTCTCCTATCAGAAATATTACACAAATATATTTATATTCAACTTCTCAGCTGTCTAATACATAGACAACTTATGTCTTCAAACCACCTCAGCTTCAATCTTCATCACAGCGCAACTACTGTGTTGCTGAATTTCATTAGTACTAACAACATCCATAGAAATGATGGAAGCCTAATCTCACGCATCTTCCTAGACTTATGAAAATGTTTTGATACTGTCTCTCAGATACTCTCTCATGCTTAGTATTCTCCAACTCTTCACTGGAATGGTTCCATAGCTGTCTCTCAGAGCATAAGCAGTGAAATTAATTATTTTGCTACCTATTATACCTAGAATATATATATATATATATATATATATATATATATATATATATATATATATTGCTATATATATATATTCACTATCATATCTGCCAACAGGTTGGTCACACAAAACTACTGGGTATCATCATAGATGACCAGTTTAAATTTGACCACCATGTATCACACATGATTAATACAAATCAGTAACTGGGTACCTTATACAGATTAAAAATGCCAGATGACATATAGCCTGTACTTTCTTACTGCTAATCTCTCCTGTATGCTGTCCAAGGACTCACCAACTTTTAAGTCTCACAACTGGCCAAACCTGAGCAATGTCAAAATGAAACAGCCAAATCTGCAGTAAACTGTAACAACAGAACACACTACTTCCTATTTCTCAGAGAATTAAACTGGTTAGACATACTGCATCACCTAGCTTTTTCTCAGCCAACAATACACCAACTTTTCTAAGCAAGAAAATCACCCAGCCCTTATACAAGATTTTTATTTTACTGTAAAGGAAAATCACTAATTATAAACAAACAATCTAATACTGCTCATGACTCTATATTCAAATATTGTAGCTAATAGCAAGCAGATGCAGCTTGCAACTTCCAGCTCACAGCTTCACAAGTAGAAAACACAGCTACAGTGAACGGGATTTCTAACTAAAATTTAAGTGACAAAAACAATATCATCTCCAACTTCTGCCCTATTGCCATCCTCTCACCAATCTCCAAGATTCTGGAAAAATGTATCCACACTCAGATTTTTCCCCAGTTCACCCAAAACCACCTCTTACCTTAAACTCAACATGGCTTTAGACCTGGTTATAAGTACCACTACTGCCCTTATATCATTCCTAGACACAATTAACAGGGCTCGTGACTCTGGAAAAACTGTTGCAATCATACTCCTAGAACTCTTAAAAGAACTTCAATACTGTCTCCCATCATCTGCTACTATCATAACTTTCTCACTTCTTTCTCTCCCCCACCACCATAAACTAGTTTTCTAGCTATCTTTCAGACAGGCGACAAGGCATCAAATAGGAAAACTCCATCTCATCCTACCTCTATACCCCTACCGAAGTTGAGCAAGGCTCCATACTCAGCTCCCTATTATTCAGTATCTATTAATGATTTTCACACCTCTTTCTCGGATGCCATTGTAAATCAGTATGCTGACGACTCAGCTATAGTCTGCTCAGCCGACTCAGTTTCTGGTCTGTTACTCAAAACACAAACTGCTTTCTCCACCACTGAATCCTGGAGGTTCAATAACCACTTAGCACTGAACCCCAAACAAAACTAAAATCTTGATTTTCACGCCATCCAAATCTTCTAAATTATACAGATGCATTCAATATTTATAGCCAAAATGAGTCACTAAATTACTAATATAAATTGTCCCCCACACAGAACTACTTGGAGTAGTCCTAAATGAACAACTAAAATTCAATATCCATGTACAACAAAACATCAAAAAAAAAAAAAACAAAACTTGGATTGCTTTACAGACTCCATCAATACCTAACTTCTTCCTCTAGAAAAACCCTCACCTCCACCTACCTACACGTCTCTCTTATGTATGGTTCCCCTCTACTTAACTTCTAAACCTCCCTAAAAGCCAAGCTGGAAGTTTGTTACAGCAAGATATCTAAATTTGCAACAAATTCCACTATACACAAATACTCCTCCCACCACTGTAAAGCACTTCACTCACTAAATTGGCCGGAGCTCCCAAATTACCTTGACTGTTTACAACTTACCACTGCTTGCAAACTCATATTCAAACGCTCTGACTGTCCCTCCCCAAGTTCTGTCTTCACCTCCTATCTCATAATAGACCCCGTAGATCCGAAAACAAGAATTTACTCCTGGTTGACAATCCTAAACTACCTCCTGGACAACTTATCTTCTCTTTCTCCTTGGCCAAAAAGTGGAATGCTCTCCCTTTATACATCAGAGCTACCCAAAACTCTGTCACTTAAATCTTCTCTACATTCTAACCTATCCTGTACCTGGAACTGTTCTTGCACCCAGTCCTCTAATAACCTTCTCACATCAAACTTCTTAATTATTTACTGTACTTGCCTTTATTCCTCACTATATTTGCCTTAACTCCTGCCTAATATCCTGTATCAAAAAAAAAAAGCCTCATATTTTTAATTTATCCATTGTATAACTGCTGTGTAAAAACAATGTTTATAATGTATGATGCTACTTACCACGTTCTGTACAGAAGTTTTCCCTGAGCATCCACTTTTCAGTTTCTGTACTTGTTTATAATGTGTTAATGACCCATTTTCTGTAAGTGTATATTTCTACTTTAAGATGTTACTTTTCTTGTACTGTGGAGCTTTTCTCCCCGGGCCTTCACTGAAAATGGGGTCAACACGGCCAGTGGACTTCCCCGATTAACAAACCGAAAATAAATAAATAAAATAAAGAATGCCAACTGCAGCTGCTCATAGCATGCGATACATAAATAAAATTCCTATCTTTGAATGGAAAATTTACAGTATTACAAACAACCAAATCCGCCAGATGCGGCCATATTGAAATAATGGAGTCAACACATATCTGAGCATCTGTACATCTAAAAAAATATGAAAAAGAAAAAAATACACAGAAAAAAAGCTACTTAGCACTTCATTCTAATATAAAAGTTCAACCTTTTGAACATTAGCTATATTTTTAATATGTATCAGTTTTAAAAATATAAACTAAAAACACAATATAAAAATAGTAGTGTACATATAACTTTTTTGTAAAATAAAATAGTAAATATGTACAATGCTTGTGACAAATTTCCACTGATCACACTGTTTGTCAATGGTCTGTCCACCCTCCAGCACAACTGCAAGCAGACAACACTTAATACAAGAGGACATAAATTGAACAGTACCTTTAATGACTACCTCCTAAATTATTCTGCCCATTTGTGAAAATGGTTCATTACTAATAAACTAAACCTGAGCATGATCTCACTTAACCAGACACCACTCCTGGGTTGAGTCTAAAAAAAAGTCGAGAGATCAGTGTTCTGCTTCAGGAAATAAATACAAATAAAACAAACAAAATAAAACCTCAATACCACAAAGTGCTCACTGCTTCAGGTTCTTAGTTCAGTAGCCAAAATGATTTTAGTGGTGAGGTTTTTCACATTTTTTTTGATTGTTTAAAGATATTAGTATTGCGGTTTGTGCCCCTATTATATTACTTTGAACAACATTGTGAACAAAGACAAAAGACTAATGGGGCAATTTTTGACTGGGCTGTACACGAGTATAATTTACATTAGGGTGATTTAAAGTGCTTATGTGACTTGGCTTCAATTTTTGGTTAGATAATATCACATATGTTACATCTGAATGTGGTCTGTTGGTTTTCCAGCATAGAATTATTGTGGAGTTTTTGCATGTGATTTATATTTATGCAATTGGGGTTTTTTGCCATGGGCTTTCCCTAGTGAAGTTGGGTCAATAATTTGAGTAATATAGCTATGATATATGTGTCCGATACATATGTTGGCTATTATATTGACCTTCTTAAAGACTAGTATAGGAGACTTTATTGTGTATATTAATACTGTCTGCTGTTGAATTTTCAACTTGATATACTCTTTTTAGAGTTGATGACATCTGTAACATTATTTTTTTAAATACTTGTATTCTTAATAGGTTAGGTCCTGGCAGGATGCATGCTGACCACCGTACGGCATGAAATGTAGGGGGAAAAACCCTTGCGTGGACTCTGTGAAATAGTAGTTTAATAAGACCATAGTCCCTAATCTGCAGACTATTAGGTCTCTTCTCCCAGAGGAACCCTTGCCATAGATATAGTTCCTGATGTGGAGGATATAATGGGTCGGTCATAAGGAGGAGGAGGAGTTATGGAAAGGCAGAAAGTGAATGCACCACTGAGGGACAAAAAAGTAAATGAAAGTTTATGCAGTTCATTTATCCATTCATACATACATGCACACACACACACACACACGCACGCACACTCACTCACTCACTCACTCTCTCTCTCTAGTTACTTCCATGGTACAAACGCACATTCACACACACACACACACACACACACTATATATATATATATATATATATATATATATATATGTATAGATTCACTTCAGAATCTCAAATTTCATATGATCGATGTTTTGGAATGTCGAGATTATAAAATACAACATTTGAAAAAGAAAAAAACTTTCAATGTTTCTGCAGGAGAGGCAAGCCCCCCCACTACTTAAATATACCAACTCCGAGATCACACTACAGTGAGGAAAAGGGAAATTTCCCATTCCACACTGTATGCAGATCTCCGTTCAGAATTTCAAAGTTCTAAAACTTCGATTATATGGTCACGACCATTTGAATTTCGAGGTTTTAGGATTTCGAGATTCCGAAGGGAACCCATAAAGACATACACAGATACAGATGTATGCGTTTACTTTTTCTTATCAAAATTACGTTTAACCGAACTTCAAGTAACCAAAACCAGTTTTTTGAATCTACAGATCTGAAGGTAGGAGATTCATTTGTCTGCAACCTGTGGGTTATGGATCCGATATCGGATCCGAACCGGCATGGTTTATCCAGCTATGGATCCGAGCTCTTAGCTCCTCCCCTCACCCATAATGCCCTGCTCTCCCTACATGACCTCAGATCTAGTTTGCCGCGCTGGTAACCAGGTCTTGGATTCTGAGCTCTTCAGCTAAGTGATTTTTTTGTACCTAAAGAAAGCTTTAATTTGAGTATTTGTTGTGATATTTGAGTGATTGTGTTAGGTTTCCCTTTATAATTTGCTAGTTTCAGCTTAAAATTTTTAATTTTAAAAACTTTTAGTTTATACCCTCCCCTCGCTGGTCGGAGTTTCTGTTTGAGTGGGGCCTTGTGTGTGTACTAGTTTAGTACTAGTTCTCTGTCTTTTGTTTTTATTATGGCAGAAGCCCCTAAGGCAATATTTTCCAAGTGCTCCGAGTGTGGCCATAAGCTATCCCCTGCTGATGGCCACACTCGGTGCGTTTGATGCCTTGGGGTTGAACACCTCACTTCTGGATGTTCCATTTGTGCAGGGTTCAACCCCAGGGCATTGAAGGAGCGGAGGTCTAAGCTGGTCCTGGCGGAACTTCTACCCCCGGACTCGGCTTCGGCTCCCGCTCCTGTGGTGGGTACCGTGGCCTCGGTTCCCTCCTCGCCTGCTCCCCCTCCTCCACCTGGGACTCAACCTCCCGCTGCTGGGTTGGAGGAGAGAGAGAGAGGCAAGAAAAAAGGATCGGAGCGAGAAGCACCACAAGCAGCGGGCCGAGACCTCCATTTCGGCCCCGCCAGCTAAGCGGGCTTCTCCTCCGGCCTCCTTGGCTACTGGCTCCCCCCCCCTTGGCTTCGGTCTCCGGTCTGCTTTTCACCGGGGCCTGAGGAGGAGGAGACCCGATCTCCGTTGAGGCTATCGAGGAGGCACTCAAGGCCTACCTCGGTAGCCTCTTCGAGATCCACGTATAGCCTTTCTGACGCCGATCTGGACCGGATGATGAGAAGGTTCATCCAGGCCCAGATGCAGATGGGAGTGCTCCTGCCTCCCCCCCCCCCTCTGGGGGGGAGCTCGACCCCATTTTTCAAGCCTATAGTTCCTTCTCCGACCCGCTACCCGGGTTCGGAGCGTTCGGAGCCGGGCAACTTCGGAGCCGGGGGTGGGTCGGCACCGATAGTACTAGGTACCCTGCCCTCGAGTGTTTCGGATCCGACCTCTCGGAGCCTGGCTCCGAGCTTCGGATCCGGGGGACTCAGTGTGCCTTCGGCGCCGTCTGTGTCGGAGCGCACTGGTCCCTCGGATCAGAGTGTCTCGGGGCCGGCTCCGATCCACTCTTCGGATCCGAGGGGGAGCCGACTTTCGGATCCTTTGGTCAAGGCTGGCTCCCCCTCGGCTTTTGATGTAGTGGAGAGGGCTCTGTTGAGGGCTTCCGGACCTCTGGCACTTGCTTCGGCTCCGTCCCTCGCACCATCCGGCCAGTGGGACAGCCCGCTTCAGTGCTCCAAGCTGTTCCTTTGGAACAAGACACTGCTTGCGAGGGCTCCTCGGACAGCCCCCCCCGAGGAAGCCCCTCACAAGCATACGTGTAAAAGGAGGCACATAGACTCCCCCGAGTCTTTAACTGAAGACATGGATTTGGAGGAAGGGGAAGGCTCCCCAAGATCACCCCCCAAGGATGTCTCCTTTGGAGACATCATGGAAATGCTTCGCATAAGGGGGGGGGGTGGTCTGCCCCCAAGTCTTCCTCGGACGAGTCCATGTTCTTGGAGGCATTCGAAGCGGGCCCGTCTACCTCTTGGGTGTCCCCTCCTACCGACCCCCTGGTGGACCTCATTACCACCAGGGCGTGGAAGGAACCGGACACCGTGGAGCCAATCCCCAAAAGGCCAGACCGAATCCTTAGCCCCCCTGCAGACTGTGCCCACTGGAGTAAGGGGCCCCCTGTAGATGCCATGTTGACGGCAGCAGCCACCAAGAGGGAGCTCGCTCAGGAGAGTCCCTCAGTCCACCCTCCGAGCAAGGAGTCTCTGATGATGGACCGCTTGGGGAAGCGAATGTTTAGTTCTGCGACCTTCTCAGTGAGGGCGCTCAACTACTTGGCACATGTGATCAGGATGCAGCGCGATCTTATTAAGGAATACGCTGCATCCCCCCCTGAGTCCATGTCGGAGGAGGACAAACTTTTGCACTCCATCCGTATGGCCACTCTTCGATCCGTGACGAATACCTCTATGCGGTTGCTGTCTCATGCTACTGAGGGAGCCGCTAGAGCTGCAGGAGTAGGCCTAGTCACGAGACGCCAGGTCTGGCTCCGCCATTGCGATTTCACAGAGCCCTTCAAGGCATCCTTCGCGAACGCCCCCTTCGATGGTTCTGCCCTTTTTGGCAAGACGGTTCGCGACACCTTGACCCAGAGCGAAAAGGACGGGAAGATGCTGTCTGCCGTCGGAATCTGCTTCTCTGTGCCCCAGAGGTCCTACTCTAGGAACCAAAAGGGCCAGAAGAAGATGTGGTTCCGGAAGTCGCAGCAATCCCAACCCGCTCCGGGCAACCAGTCCTTCCGTGGCAGAGGAGGACAGGGAGGACGCCGCCCCAGGGGCAGAGGGGCTCCCAGGAACTTCGGGTCCAGAGAACCTTTCTCTGAACGGCCCGCGCAGCAGCCCTGAAGGGTTGCCCGACTGCTCCACTCTGGAGGCAGTCTGGGAACGTTTTTCGGAGCACCTAGCAGCATGGGAGTCCATAACATCAGACCGCTGGGTCCTCCGCATTATATCCAGAGGATACAAGATCCCCTTTCATCGCATTCCAAAATTAAAATCCCTCCCCAACGTTCCACCCGGTCAGTGGGAGGCCGCTTCGGCAGAAATTGGCCATCTGCTGGGGAAAAGAGCCATCCAGCCCTTCCCCCCAGACCAGATCGGATCAGGGTTCTACTCCAGGTTCTTTTTAGTGCCAAAGAAGACGGGGGACCTAAGACCAATTTTAGACCTGTCCCTGTTAAACCTGGCAGTTCCCAAGGAGAAGTTCCGGATGGTCACCTTGCAATCCATCCTCCCCCTTCTGGGAGAGAATCAGTGGATGTGCTCTATAGACCTCAAGGATGCGTACTACCACATACTAATGGACAGACGTTCCAGGAGGTTTCTTCGCTTCCGGCTGGGAGCCAGTCACTACCAGTTCAGGGTCCTTCCCTTTGGTCTCACCACAGCCCCCAGGGTGTTCACCAAAGTATTAGCAGTGGTTGCGGCCCACCTGAGGCTTCAGGGGGTGCAGGTCTTCCCATACCTGGATGACTGGCTCCTTACTGCCCCAACAAGGCATCTACTATCATTGGCGCGAGACTCTTTTCTTCATCTAGCTCCCCGCTTGGGCATCACGATAAATGTAGCAAAATCCAACCTGGCCCCTACTCAGTTGATAGATTTTATAGGTGCCAGGTTAGACACGAGGGAGTTAAGAGCCTTCCTCACAGCCGACAGAGTTCAGAATTTGTGACTCCAGGTGCGGGCCATCCTCCACTCCAGCTCTGTTCCAGCGGAATTGGTCCTGAGGGCTCTAGGGTCCATGGCGGCAGCAATATCTCTTCTTCCTCTCGCCAGGTTCAACATGCAGGTCCTTCAGTGGACACTTCAAGTTCAGTGGTCTTACCTTGCTCTACCTCTGCATCATCCCATTGCGATCAGCAAGGCTTGCAAGCGGTCCCTCTTGTGGTGACTCCACTCACAGGATCTCCACGGAGGCCGCCCCTTTTGTGCTTCTCCCCCTCTCGCCACGGTGACCACGGACGCCTCCCGCCTCGGGTGGGGGGGGCATTTTGCAGGCAGGACGGTCCAAGGCACGTGGAACGACTCAGAGACCTCCCTGCATATCAGTGTTCTAGAGATGAGAGCAGTGCTCTTGGCGTTGCGAGCACTTCAGGCCTTTCTTCCCCTGGGAACAATTGCGATTCAGTCAGACAACATGTCAGTGGTCTGGTACATCAACAAACAGGGGGGAACCAGGTCTTATCCCTTATGTCGAGAAGCCATGAGAGTGTGGGAATGGGCGATCTCCACCAACCGCTTTCTCATCGCAACGCATATTCCGGGTCGGTCCACCATCCTGGCGGACAAGCTCAGTCGCACCATTCTCTCCCCGTACGAGTGGTCTCTCAATGCTCAAGTAGCAAAACGTATCTTCGCACGGTGGGGAACTCCTTGTTGCGATCTTTTTGCATCTCCCTTAAACACCAAGTGCGACAGTTTTTTCGCTCTAATCCCTCCTCCAGGGATTCCCGAGACGCTCTGGTGCATGCTTGGCCTCCCGGTCTTCTTTATGCTTACCCCCCTTTGCCTCTGATGCTCCAAGTTCTTCAGAAAGCCTCTCGGTTGGGGTGCAGAATGATCCTCATTGCCCCATTCTGGCCTCGACAGATCTGGTTCCCTTTCCTAAGGTCTCACTCGGTGAATCCACCTTGGATTCTAGACCCCACTCCGGATCTGATATCGCACCCATCGAACCTACCAACTCCGAATCTGGACAACCTGAAGCTAACTGCTTGGCTGCTCCAGTTCCACTCCTAATTAGGACTCCCGGTATCTCGTCTCCCGTTAAGGCCATCTTGGTAGCGGCTCATAAACCATCTACCAGGAAAGTTTACCGCAGTAAATGGAAACGATTCTCCATTTGGGCGGAGCGGCAAGGTCTAGATCCCTTCACGGTTCCCCTTCCTCTGGTGCTAGACTTCCTAACCACTCTCTTTAATGACGGTGCCAGTAGTTCCACGGTCAAAGTGCAGCTTGCAGCCATTTCTCACTATCATGTTGGTCATGACTCTGGACCACTTATGTCTGCCAAATTGTGTAAAATCTTCCTTAAAGGCACCTTTCTCCTTAGGCCCCCTATCAAGCAAGCGGTTCCTCCTTGGGATCTGTCTTTGGTTCTTCAGGCCTTGACCGCTCCCCCATTCGAACCTGCGGCCACAGTAGATCTTAAATTTTTATCCCTCAAGACTGCTTTCTTAGTAGCCATTACTTCGGCCAAAAGAGTTTCGAACTTCAAGCCTTATCTTCAAAGCCTCCTTACTTGGTCTTCCATCCGGACCGCGTATACCTCAGGACCAATCCCTCCTTTCTTCCTAAGGTAGCTTCAGAAGCAAACATTAATCAGTCCATTAACCTCCCTGTTTTCTTTCCTAAATGTCAGAACAAGGGTGAATACAAGCTGCATTCCTTGGATGTTCACAGGCAGCTTCGTTTTTATCTTAACAGGACAGCTGGTCATAGGCAATCCGACCAGTTGTTCATTTCCTTTGCCAAATTCAATCTGGGTAAGCCAATTTCCAAAGTCTCCTTGTCACGCTGGATTTCGCAGTGTATTCTTCTAGCTTATCAAGCTTCTGGGAGGCCCGCACTGGAGGGAGTCCATGCCCATTCAACTCGGTCAGTTTCTACCTCAGCGGCCTTTAAGGCTAGGATTCCTCTGAATGACATTTGTTCAGCAGCCACTTGGGCTTCATCCCATACCTTTATTTCTCATTACAAGCTGGATGTCACATCTAGAGGTGGAGAGCATCCTTTGGCTCCGCGGTGCTCCAGAATATCCTTCCATGACGGCCGCCCAAGATTCAGGTAGCTGGGGACTCTGTCCCACAGGTTGCAGACAAATGAATCTCCTACTTCAGATTTAGAAGTTATGTACTTACCATAACGTTCCATCTGAGTAGGTGGATTCATTTGTCTGCAACCATCCCGCCCTCCTATCCCCCTGGCCTTGTCAGTTTCCTGCATATTATGTGTTACCCCTTTCCATGGTATTTTGATTTAGGGCAAACTTGATCTGAGGTCATGTAGAGGAGAGCAGGGCATTATGGGTGAGGTGAGGAGCTAAGAGCTCAGATCCATAGCTGGATAAACCATGCCGGTTCGGATCCGATATCGGATCCATAACCCACAGGTTGCAGACAAATGAATCCACCTACTCAGATGGAACGTTATGGTAAGTACATAACTTCTAATTTTCCGAACTCTGAGTTTTGCCGAAGTTTTTTTCAGCAAAGTAATAAACGTAAAGCTGGTAGTGCTTGAAGTACAGGTATACAGTGTTTACGTACCTTTTCGTGCACAGTACCATTTCTGTGGCATGGCGGATATGACGGTAATTTTAGCAATTTAGAGCATACAGAAAATTATTTTCACAGCATCATAGTATTTAAATGGCGATTGCACTACAGTTAAGATTGTGAAATCCTCCCTTGTGGTTACTGTAGTGCGATCTTGGAGTTGGTATATATAATTTGCATAGCAGATGGTGGGCGCAGCAAAGCAGTTGGGAAATGTGTGGGGGTTTTTTTGTGTTTATTTTTTCCATAGGTGTATTTTCAGTGTTTTGTGTTTCAGGAAAGTCACTGTTCAGAATAGTGTAGTTTCGCAAACTGGGCTCTGTTACTTGAAGTTTGGTTAAACACAATTTCGGTAAGAGAAAGTAGACCCATATCTACACATGTACATACTCACATCTGGAGACCTATATACACAAACTTGCATATGTACAAATAAATATTATACACACAAATATCTGGACACATTACATTTGAAAATATACACACACACGCGCACAGATATGCACATACACATAATATAAGTTTGCTATTTCCCCCAAAAAGAGAAATTGTTTAACATCATCCTTTGGGTACTGAAATCCTTGACAGTGCCACAACGTATTATCAACTTGATATCTCAGTACTTTTGAAATACCTGTGCTACAACTGTACTGATCCAGTTTAACATGTTTTAGAAGTAATTAGTTATAGTAATGATGATGTACATTAAACTCCTTTAACTTGTTTAACTTTTTTTTTTGGAAACATTCACAGGCAGACACTAATATCTTAAACAAACGGTTGGTTGCTAATCACAGTGCATATTACTTATATATTTCTGTAATTCAAGTAGCAAGTAAACTAACATTTGATGTACCTTGAAGGCATACGAGTTTAATCCACTGCACTGTTTGCTTGCTAAAATTCTTCACAAAGTTAATAGAACAAAGAGGTATTGCATCAACATTCATTTTCTGAATAATAAAAAAGTATGAAACTGACATTACTGAGTTACTGTAATCCTCACTCCTCAATGAATTTCCAAAAAGTCAGTAATATTAGAAGGGACACAGAGCAAAAGTATGATGCAAATTAAGGGACAATGTGCAGCATCTACAACCATCAAGAAAAGCGCTGTTGCACACATCAGTAAGGCAGAGCATATCAAATATTCACTTTAGATCATAGTAAATGCACTGCTTGCACAGAAATCCTTTAATGCCAAATAACACCATTCAGTGCAGTGACAGTAGCAAGTAAACCAACATTAAGGAAATCATGAAGAGACACCAACCCCTATTTAATCCTCTGCACTAACTCCTTATTTATTGATATTGTGCTACAATTCCTTTAGAAAGTTAGTAGCACAAGTCACTCTACTGCCCGGCATTACTGTTGGACTATTATCCTTATTATTTATTAGCAATTCAGAAATATTTGGAATGGCAGTATTGACACTAATTTATGAAGCTGCGTGAATATCACCTCTTCAAAAATTGATACTGTATTTGCGGTAGTGCTCATTGTGTGGAATGATTTTTGTAGTAATTTTATCAAGTTATAGTTTTAGCAATCAGCTTGCTGCAGTGACACAAACACAGTGTGGCAAATACCTGTATGTCTGATCCTTTAGGAAGATGCCATTTCATAGTTTGGGAATCCTCACGTACTGGCTAATGTCAGGAAGTATGTCTTCTGTTTGTCATTGCTGATTAGAATTACTTGCAATTTAGCAGAGATTAAATTTTGAGGGACACACGGCAAAAATCTGAAATGAGCAACCCTCCAGCTATTTCGTACACCTCAATTGCTGACTTCAGAGTAGATGCATAATTTCAAAGTGAAGGTATTACAGCATTCTGCTGCAGCTCTGTTTGACTTCTGCAACTAGAAGCAAAGAAAAAAATTTCTCTTGTTCATATCACAATTACAGAGATGTTAAGTCTCTGTATTTGCAGTAATATACATATACGTCTCCTGTTACTGTAAAAAAATAAACCACAAGCCCGATCTATGATATCAGAACTGCAAGCAGCATTTCTTATGAATGAAGAAAGTTTATTTAAATATCTGGAAATTTCAACTTTTACAGTTAGGTATAAACAGGTTACACAAATCCATCTGTGGCCATGAGAAGTAACACTGTCCTTCTCAGAAATAAATGCGTTTAAGAACTGCAAATATAAAAGTGGTTCCTAAACTGCTGAAGGGGATAGATGTTCTTCATCTCACATTGCTGCAGTCATAACCTGTGGGTAGTCCGCTGTCCTCGGTCGGCCCGAATACCAAAGTGTTAGGCTGGCGTCGGTCATGGTCGCTTAGATCTGACGTCAGTACGCCATGGTACTAAAGCGCATGACCGACGTCATATCCTCAGTCTTTCTTGCCGCATGGTCCGAAGCAGAAGCAGCGTTTGCAAGTGCCGTTCGGCGTCCTGAAATTTTCGTATTCTGAGTTTCAGACCGAATCCAAGTTGGGTTAAGTACCCCGTTGGGGAATATTTTTGTCTTTTCTTGCCTCAGTTAAATCCGGATGTCAGAAAAAGTGAATAATTGTATTTCTTGTGGGAAACAGATACCTCATAGGGATTACCACTCTCTGTATTCCTTGTTTGGGGCCTGAGCACGACGTAGTCGGGTGTCGCTTTTGTGCTAAATTTAATAAGCGCACCATTAAACGTAGGTTAGATTGTGCTAGGCTTGTCTTCGGTAAGCGGTGTAATTACAATATGATGTCGGATCCTCCGACGCCTGCTACCGCGAAGAAGCGTAAAGAGAAATCGTTGAAATCCAAGCAGGATGAGTCGTCCGTTCCGGACGCCGGTTCTTTAGAAACCACGGTGGAATCTGTGGATCCGGCCGAGGTTTCAGTTGAGTCTCAGGGGGAACCTTTAGTTTTGCAAGATGTGGCCTCTCAGGAGTCGGGTCAGGCTGAGGGGGCCTCTCAGGTTGCTGTGCTCCCTTCTTTGCATAAGGTGGTTAGGCCTTCTCCTTCTGTCTCTAAGGTACCTTCAAAGGCCAGGCCTGGTTTGTCTTCCTCTGGCGTCAGTCCTAGTTCTGCAGGTTCTGTGCCTAAAAAACACATGCTTAAAATGGCAGAAGATTTGATTACCTTGATCAGAGGTTCTTTGCCCCCTCCAGATAAGAGGCCTAGGGTGGAGCCAGAGGTGGAAGGATTGGAACATTCTTCAGATTATTCAGAGTCTTCGGCTGAAGACATTCAGGATTTTCCCCCTTATTCTGATTCTGACGCAGAGGATTCTAGTCCTTCTGCTTCCCCTCCAGAGGATTTTTCTTTTTCAGAAACCCTGCATTCTATGAGGGAGCATTTTAAATGGGAAGGTCAGGATTTCTCAGATTCCCGAAAGAGGCTTAGGGAATTCTTGTTTTTACCTAAACATAGGCCCTTGGCTATACCTCCGGTTTTGGATGTTGTACAGGATGTTTTCTCTGAGGCTTCCCTTAATCCAGACTCTTTGCCTCCTGCCCCGGTTAAGCCAGACAGGTATTACAGGGTGCCAGAGGCTCATAAATATTTGTATAAGAGCCCTAGGGCTGACCCAGAAACTATTAGCCAGGGACCTAAGGGTGTCAGGGCTTCTGTTGTAAAGAATCCAGTTCCCATGGATAAGGACTCTAGAGCTTTGGATAGGTGGGGTAAAAAAGTGTATACCTCTTCCACTCTTGCAATGAGGGCTTTAAATTGCCAGTTTCATATGCTGAAGTACCAGAATTTTCTTCTTAGTCAATTGAAATCTAAGGTGGATGCTTTAGCAGAGGGCATAGAGTGTAAAGAATTACAGGATTTGGTTCATGCCTCTGATCAGGTGGGTAAGCATTCTTTGCAGTGTGGTTTTGATGCTTTGCAGGCCTCTTCCAGGGTGGCTGCCACTGGATCGGTTATTCGTAGGCACGCCTGGCTTAAGGATCAGAACTTGTCAGAGCATGTTAAAGCTCGAATTTTGGATGCTCCTTCAGTCTGAAGTTTTGTTTGGTTCTCCTGTGGAGTCAGTCTTGAAGAAAATGGAGGACAAAGCTAAGTCTATGCAGACTGTTAAAGATTTTGCAGGTGCAGCCCCTAAGTTTAGCAGAAATTGGCCTACTAAGGGATGGGCTTACCCTTCTTCTGATTTACAGTCTAGGGGCAGATCTAGACGTGGTAGGGGCAGAGCTCATGCACAGGGTTCTTTTAGGCCTAGGACGTGGAGTTCCCCTGCACAGTCTACAGGTGAGGGCAGGGGCCAGTCCTTTCGTAAACAGACCCAATGACCTGCATCTTCAGCTGCCCGATCCTTCCTGTCTGGCAGCTCCTCTGGGAGGAAAGTTGGCACTTTTCAGGCAAAATTGGCTTTTAGTCACCCAGGACAAATGGGTGTTGGACATTATAAACCAAGGCTACAAGTTTTATTTCCACACATTGCCCCCTTTCAAAGGCATGCCAGACGTTCCTCCTCAGCAAAAAGCGGAGGCTCACAAACAGATTTCTTTGCTTCTTCAAATGGGAGCTATCCAGCAGGTCCCTCCGTCAGAGGTGGGCCTAGGATTTTATTCTCGCCTGTTTCTTGTACCAAAGAAAGGAAACACTTGGAGGCCAATTCTGGATTTGTCTATTCTCAACACATACCTGGACATCCCAAAATTCAAAATGTTGACTTTGCAACAACTTCTACCTATGCTAGGCAAAGATCACTGGATGGTAACTCTGGATCTCAAGGAGGCTTATCTTCATATTCCTATCAGGCCAAGCTGCAGGAGATTCCTGCGTTTTCGGGCTGGGACTTTACATTATCAGTTCTCTGCATTGCCCTTTGGCTTATCTACTGTGCCCAGGGTGTTCACAAAGGTTCTGGCTCCGGTGATAGCCTTCTTAAGGTTAAGAGGAATACAAATTTATCCTTATTTGGACGATTGCCTGATTCTTGCTCAAGACAAAGACAAGCTACTTCACCATCTTCAGTATGTTATGGCAGTGTTAAGGTGCCTAGGGTATTCTGTGAACGAAATAAAGTCCAGTCTAGTACCCTCTCAGGACATGTGCTTTCTGGGTGTGAGACTGAATACAGCCTCTCAGATGGCTTTTGACCCCGGACAAGCAAAGAAATCTTACCCTTTACTTCCAACAATTGTCTCTCCTGTCCAGGCTGACTGCAAGGACAGTCCTTCAAGCCTTGGGGTTCATGGCATCTTGCATTCTGGTGCTTCCCAATGCCAAACTGCATATGAGGAAGTTACAATGGTATCTCAAAAGTGTATGGACTCAACACTGCCACGATTTGGACACTGTCATTCGGATAATACCTTGCATTCAGAAGGAATTTTTGTGGTGGGCTCAGGAATGTCACCTAAACAAGGGACTCTCTGTGACCCGACCAGAGGCGAGTCAGATCTTAACGACAGATGCCTCGGACAAGGCTTGGGGAGCACACCTCAATGGAAAATGGGTTCAAGACACGTGGCCTGCCAGACGTCAACATTTGCATATCAGCATGAAGGAGATGTTAGCAGTCCAATTTGCATTGAAGGCCTTCACGGATCTACTTCACCCAGGACAAGTGTTGATTCAAACAGACAACACAACTGTCATGTGGTACATCAACAAGCAAGGGGGAACCCATTCGTACCCACTTTGCAGACAGCTGTGATTTTGTGGGAGACTGCTCTCAGTTTGCACCTCACTCTTCAGGCAAGGTTTCTGCCAGGAGCACAGAACTCCTTAGCGGATGTTTTGAGCAGACAGATGGTGGATCCCCACGAGTGGAAATTGGATCCTCATGTATTTCGACAGCTGACAGTGTTTTGGGGGACTCCAGACATAGATCTGTTCGCTTCTCCACTAAATTTCCAGCTGCCAAGGTTTTGCACAAAGATGTTTCATCCAAAAGCTTGGAAAGTGGATGCTCTTTCATTCAGTTGGACCAATCTTCACGTCTGTGCCTTTCCTCCTCTGCCTCTCCTTCCCAAGGTGCTCTTGAAGGTCAGACAGGACAAGCCCTCCATGATTCTTATAGCTCCAGATTGGCCACGTCAGCACTGGTACCCTCTGCTGAGGAGTTTAGTACGAGAGCCTCCTTGGCCTTTACCAGCAAGTCCACACCTTTTGTCCCAAGCAGGCAATCATTTCATCAACGTCAGGATACAGTCCCTGCATCTGACAGCCTAGCATATTCTGTTCTAGACCCTGGAGGGTCGCAGATTCCTCAACAAGTTTTGAATGTTATTTTGGAGGCCAGACGGCCTAGTACAAGGAAGGTTTATGCTGATAAATGGAGGAGATTTTTTCTTTGGAGCAAAGCAAAGTGCTTTGATGTTTCAGTACCTAATTTGAGTGTTTCACTTCAGTATCTTACAGAATTACTAGACAAAGGTTTGTCTTTCTCCTCTGTAAAAGTTCATGCTGCAGCCATTTCTGCTCACTATGACTGTGACCCACCTTTATTCTCTCATCCTTTGTTCAAGCAATTTCTTAGAGGGGCAAAGAACATTAGACCCCCACGTAGAGCTCCTACTCCTTCCTGGGATCTCAATTTTGTGTTGGAGAAACTCACTTTATCTCCTTTTGAACCTGCAGCTACAGCTGAGTTGAAGTTTTTGTCTTAGAAGACAGCTTTTTTGTTGTCCATTACGTCTGCTAGAAGGGTATCTGAATTACAGGCTCTAATGACAGTTGAACCCTTCCTAATTTTTCATAAGGACAGGGTCTCTTTGCGTACTAACCCTACTTTCATGCCTAAAGTGGTCTCAAATGTAGCCTTAAACCAGTCTATTCATTTGCCTACTTTTTATGCTGATCCCCAAAATAAAGGGGAAAAGATTTTGCACTCTTTGGATATTCACAGGCAGTTGCGTTATTATTTGAGCAGAACTAAAGGGTTTAGACAGTCTCAACAGTTGTTTGTTTCTTTTGCTTTGGGTTCTCAGGAAACCTGTTTCTAAACAAACTATTTCTAAGTGGATTGGTCATTGTATTGCTTTTTGTTATTCTCATCATGGTAAGGAGATTCCGGCTGGAATCAGGCCTCATTCCACTAGGGCTACTGCCACTTCTACTGCTTTCCTGAGGGGTGTAGCTACTAAAGATATTTTGGAGGCAGCTACTTGGAGTTCAGTGCACACTTTTTCTAAACATTATCATCTCCCTCTTTATTCAAAATCTAGGGCTGGGTTTGCCACTGCAGTTTTGCAGGGCATGTTAGCAGCTCCCAATGCTTTATGATTTGGCCAACCTCCCTTTACCTTTGCTTTGGGATTCTACCCACAGGTTATGACTGCAGCAATGTGAGATGAAGAACATAGTGCAGTTTTGTACCTACCATAAATGTAGATGTTGGAAGATCCACATTGCTGCAGTCCAATTTTCCCTCCCTCCTTCCCCACTGTAGTTTGGGGAGGTTGTGTGGTTTGGGTTGTAAATATTGTTTGTACATGGGTGGTTGGATGTTTTCCTGTTTTTTGGCTATGGCCTTTCTTTTTAGGGCCTTCTGACATCTGGGGCAAGAAAGACTGAGGATATGACGTCGGTCATGTGCTTTAGTACCACGGCGTACTGACGTCAGATCTAAGCGACCATGACCGACGCCAGCCTAACACTTTGGTATTCGGGCCGACCGAGGACAGCGGACTACCCACAGGTTATGACTGCAGCAATGTGGATCTTCGAACATCTACATTTATGGTAGGTACAAAACTGTACTTTATTTACATAGAAGGGCGGATCATGAGTCTGTCTGAATATTAAAGTTGGAGGGGGTGTTCCCCGAGTGAACCAGACTACAGAAAGCAATGGGTGTTATAAGCAATTGAGATGGGTGTCCGATCTGGCACTAAAGTAACGCAAAAGAGTACCGCTCCATCAAAATGCATAGTACTTCGTAGTTTATTTATATTTTGAATGGGTGGGATCAAATTTTAGGGATGAAAGACTTGATTAGTAGGAGAAAATATTTGTATTAGCCCATAGTTTTTCTTTAAAAAAGAAGAAGCAACACAATAAAGAGCCCTTGCTGACACCACAGGCTCAGACAGTGCCTCACCTGTTAATGGGTGACTGTACTGGCCATCCCTCGTTCTTCAGACCATAGAAGATGCCCAGAGTTCATCCTTTTATAGTTTTGGGTAGGCCTTTAGTCCGGCATAGATCTATAATCTAGACATCTTGAGACATGGAAACCAATGCTACAGAGGTCTGAGGCTTTTATGGCTTTCTGTTGATGACTATACACATTTTGCAGAGGAATATGCTGTGTTGCATAAGACTACATTTCCTTATCCAGGTCCTCCATCCCGTCCACTTCAGGGGTCAAGGCTGATAAGAAAACATGAAAAAAAGACCCTTCTCCCAAAGGCCCACTGACATAGACATTCTGGCTTACTTGGACCAGCTTCACTTTACTTTAGGTTAGCATTTTGATAACGAGGTTATTATTTTCTTTGGAAACAACCTAATAAGGAAATATTTTAAGTTAGGCGTCAAATAGCTGTCTGCTATAAGAGTGATTGTGGACTTTTAGAAGTAGATCAGTTAGACATTAGGATAGCTTGGCTTGTTAAAGTTTCATAAGTGATATTAGTCTTTTTCCTGTCCCTAATGACACCACATTAACATTCCTCTCTAGATTTTTCTCACTGCTCCGCCGTATACGAGAAATGAAGTCTGGCCCCAGGCTGCAGATTTGATTTCTCTCAGAAGAATTTTATCAAATTGTGTACAATCATTTTTATTGTGATTTTAAGGTTATTAATCCTATTTTCTTGTTGCATTTTAGCCAGTTTTAGACCATTTGATTGGTCTTTGGTGAAATTTCTTCATCTTTTTCTTTTGTCTCCCTTGGCCAGTATGACTACAGGCATGTTCTAATGCCTTGTCCTGGCCTCCATTTAGATTGACTGGATTTCCCCATGCTTGGGAGTTGCCAGCTTGTAGTCACAGTTGGCAGAGCAATTATCCATCTTTTTTTTTTGGGACGGGGGCGGCAGAGGTATCAAGCCAGCATTATAAGCTCCCCTCAGGTATTTTTTTTTGTGTGTGGCCTGACTATTGCTTCTGGGGTGAGCATGAAGTGATGCAAGCAAACACACAAACATTTCATTACATGTTAATGTTAGTCCTCCCCATGAGTGTGCACACACAATTGTAGGACACTAATGCCACTTTCTAGCTCCCAGTGGAGTGCCATAATGATGGAGGGGCCTTCCCTGAGGTAGGTGAGCTAGACTGCTTCACCAGCAGGCTCCTCCAGTTGAGAAGTTTTTTCAGTCCCTTATAAGTGTTGGTGTTTTGCTGCCTTTACTTTGTCATGTAAAATATTTTCATGACCGGAGTTGCAACTTTTTCTCCTGTTTTAATCAGCTTGTTGGTGAGGGCAAAGCAGAAAACAAAACACAAAAAAAAGAAAGAAAAGAAATCCTTCTTTTGTGTTAATATTTAATGTTAGTAGTGCTTGTCCTTGTATCTTAGTCATAACAGACTGTGGATTTAAAAATGCAACAAAAGCTTGCCAAAAGTCAGATGTCAGTAAGGTTTATTTAGTTTGTGGAAAGAGCACAATATTTTTAAGTGTTACGTTTGACAAGCTTTTACGTCCAGCACTCTTCTTAATGTGAAGAGCCAATTTGGAGTTCCGCTCCAAATTTGAATTTCTGCTGGGAATGCCAGGACTGCCCACAGTCCAAAAAGAAACTCTGAGAATTTTTAGACTTGCCTCAGCACAGGCCTCTAGCTGTACCCCCTGTCCTGGATGTTGTAGATGTCTTCATGGAATCCAGTCTTACTCCTAATTCTTTACCACCAGCTCCTAGAAAGCCTGACAGGTACTACACAGTACCTGACTCTCACACATTTCTCTCTAAGAATCCCACTGCGGATCCAGAGACCATTTCCCAGGGACCTAAAGGTATTAAGGCCACTACAGCCAAAAACTCTACCCCTTCGAGCAGGGATTCTAGAGCTTTAGACAGATGGCATAAGAAGATATATACCTCTGCAACTCTTGCCGTAAGGGCTTTAAATTGCCAGCTTCACGTGTTGAAGTATCAGCAGCATATCATGGAACTAGTTAAACAGAAAATGTTGTTGCTTCCAGATTGCGCAGAGAGTAAAGATTTACAAGAGTTATTGCATTCTGCAAACCCAATTAGTAAATATACTTTGCAGGGTGGTTTTGATGCCTTAGAAGCATCTTGAAGGGCTGCTGTCGCTGGGTCTGTACTGAGAAGGCATGCTTGGCTGAATGACCAAATCTTGCCAGACCATGTCAAAGCAAAATTGCTAGATGATCCATTAAACCAGGAACGCTTGTTTGGCACAACAGCTGAAGAAGTTCTTAAAAAGATTGGGGAAAAAGCTAAATCTGTGCAAACTGTTAAAGATTTCTTACAGGTACAGCCACCTAGATTCAGTAGGCATTGGCCTTCTAAAAACTGGTCCTTTCCAAGCCTTCTCAGTCCAAACCCAGGGGCAACAGGACCAGCAAGACTACAGTCTCAGGGTATGCAGAGATCTAAGCAATGGAGTGCTCCCACCTCTAAAACCGGGAGTGGTAAGCCAGACGCTTATGGAAAAAGTTCACAATGACTTGTCTGTCATTCTTCCCAGCCATGCCCAAGTACTTGCACCCCTAGGAGGAAAACTCGCCTTGCATGCTAAAATAATGGTATGCTCATTACCAAGGACCAATGGGTCCTAAGCATTGTATCCAAGGGATACAGATTTAACTTCCACTCACAGCCAACCCCAAACAGGTTGCCAGATCTTCCTCCAAACCAGTGACTGAGGCTGAAAAGAAAGTACTTTCTCTTCTCAGTGTCAGGGTTATTCAACCTGTTCCAGTAGAGTAAAGGGGACAGGGTTTCTCTTCTAGACTGTTCCTGGTGCCCAGAAAAGAGAGCGCTTGGCACCCTGTCCTGGATGTGTCCATTCTGAACACCTCCCTGGTGGCCCCAAAATTCAAAAGGCTTACACTACAACAGCTGCTTCCTGTGCTAGCCAAGGACTCCTGGCTAGTCACTCTAGACTTAAAAGAAGCTTATCTACACATCCCTGTAAGGGAATCTTGCAGGAAATAGCTGTTTCAGGGTAGGCTGTATGCACTGTCAGTTCTCTGCACTTCCCTTTGGCTTATCTACTGCGCCCAGGGTATTCACAAAATGCCTGGCTCCAGCCATTGCGTACTGCAGGCAGAGAAATATTCAAATTTACCCATAGTTGGACGATTGCCTGATTCAGGCAAATAGTCAGGAATTGCTACTTCAGCACCTGGCATTTGTAAAGAGACTTTTAACTTCTCTGCGGTACACCATCAACGAAAATAAATCACATCTGGTGCACAGCCAAAAGATTGTATTCCTGGGAGCAAGCTTGAACACAACTTCCCAGATGGCATTCCTCTCTCCAGAAAAGCAGGCTCATTTGACAAACTACTTGCAACTATTGGCCACCAAGACCCAGTTATCTGCAAGAAAAATACTGCAAACCCCAATGTTCATAGCTTCATGCATTCTACTTATTCCATATGCAAGACTGCATATGAGGAAACTTCAGTGGTACTTAAAAAGTCTCTGGTGTCAACTCTCTCAGGACTTGGAAACACTGAATGTGAGAGTGTTCAATTTCGCCGTTTGTTCTTACACATGGGTTCGGAGCCGATCGTCGGCTCCGAGTCGGCCGCTTGACAAAGCTCTGCATCGAGAAGAAGCTCGAGACCAACCTATCTCCCACAATTCCCTCTGCCTTTACCTCAGATCTAGTTTGCCGCTGCAACGTTCGCATCATTTTCGATGAGCTCAGACCAACTGGCAGATAAGATATCCTTTTTTTTCTAGGATTACTTAGAAAATTCTTTCTATTTCAATTTGAGACCTTTTTAGTGTGTGTGTGTGTGTGTGTGTGCGTGAGTCAAGGGTTTCTTAACCTTATATATATATATATATATATATATATATATATATATATATATATATATATATTAGTATATAGAGTTAGTTAGTTTCCCTCTGGGCCTACCCCACCCACTAACTTCGGATTTTGCTACTGGATTTGACTAAACACTATTATACTTGTGGTACCATACTTAGTGTTTTTTTTTTTTTTTTTTTTGGCTGTGACTGTCTTTTAACAGGACTGTGTAGATATATATATATATATATATATATATATATATATATATATATATATATATAACATTATTGGATTTGACTGTTTATCCTTGATAATGTCTGATAAAGCAAAGTCAGGGTTCAAAAGGTGCCAATGTTGACAGAAAATGTCTGTCACGGATAACCATAGCTCCTGCGTCTACTGTCTTGGCCCTCTCCATCTGCAAGAAGACTTTTCCATTTGTCATTCTTTCAGTGGAAGGGTCATGACAGATAGGTGCAGGAAGCTCATGGACAGAGGCCTTTTGAAACCTGCCTTTCAAGAGGCTCTTGATAAATCAGACCAGGCATCTAAATCCTCGAAGGAGTCGACGGCTCCGAGCTCTTCTTTTAAAGTTCGTTCACCGGTTCCACAGACTTCGGGGCCGAGTGTCGAACTTCTGTCCGTCACCGAGCCTCGAGTCTTGGAACCGGTGACGGAGCTTCCACCTCCTGTGCTTTTGAGGTCGGCTCCGTCTTTGATTCCTTCGACCCGTTCTTCCAGACCCCTCTCTGACTCCGATGTAGATCGTGTGGTGCAGAAGTTAATGGAGAATACGGCCTTGTCCAAACTCATCTCAGTCTGCTCCCAGTTGGTGTCGAGACTCGGAGGCTTTCCTTATCTCCATCTGTTTCTCCTCCGAGGCCTATTCAGCCTTCGGAGCCGGGAGAGGCTGATCTGATGATCGTGGAGCCCTCGGTGCCGGAGCTGTCTTTCTCTCGGCCGGCACCGTTCACCTCGACTCCGACGGATCCATTACCGGAATCGCGGAGCCGACGATCTGTCCTTGGTTCCGGGACCGAGAGTCTAACAGATGTTTCTGTTCCGACTCTCCCTCTCGGTGCCTCGGCACAGATCGATTCGGCTCCGTCCTCGGGGTCGATGCCCTCGGTCCCCGTCTCGGGGATCCCTCCGCCTTCTTCGGAACCGGGGGATTCCTCGACTCGGGACCCGGGGGCCTTCGACCTTATGAGGAAGGTGTTGTCGACTCAGACAACCACTTCAGCAGAGACGGCCTCTCCTTCCCGTAAAGGCCCGTTATCCTCCTCTGCACCCACGGCTACTTCAAAGCGTCGAGCACCAGTGTCTCAGCCGCTCCCAGAGGGAGCCCCTTCTTCCTCGGAGGCTTCATCGGATGCCCCCCCCCCCGAGGAAGTTCCAAGGAAAAGATTGTGCAAGAGGAGACACTTGGATTCTCCACAAGAATCCTTAACATCGGACACTGACTTGGATGAGTCAGAAGGGTCCCCAAAATCACCTTCGAAGGATGTCTCCTTTTCTGACATCCTGGAGATCCTGAAACAGAGAGGTGATTGGCAAGCCTTACCCCCTTCTGAGGATGAGTCAGTCTTGCTGAAGGCATTCGGTGCTCGCCCTTCTTCCTCCTGGGTCACTCCGCCCTTCGATGAGTTGATGGATTTGATTGCTCGAAGGGCATGGGAGACACCTGACACAGTGGAGCCAGTCCCTAGAAAGCCTAATAAATATATTACGGCCCCTCAAGACGAGGCTTATCTCACAAAGGGAGTTCCAGTGGACACTATGGTGGTGGCAGCTGCCACTAAAAAGGAGATGTCTGAATCTTCCTCATCTGTCCATCCACCTAACAGAGATTCCAGGACTATGGACAGGTATGGGAAGCGCATTTTTAGTTCAGCGGCTTTTTCCATGCGATCGTTGCACTACTTGACACATTTTACACGTTTACAGAGGGATCTAGTCAAAGAGTTGGGAGATACCCTCCAGGGTACTACAGATGCTGCTGTCGCGGATAAAGTTACAGCACAGCTCAATACCCTTACATCAATTGTGAACTCGTCCATGAGGCTCATTTCGTATGCAGCCGAAGGATCGAGTAGGGCTGCGGCTTCAGCGATTGCTCTTTGTAGACAATCCTGGATGCGCTTATGTTCCTTTGCGGAAGCCTTCAAGTCTTCCTTTACTAACGCCCCATTTGATGGTGCCACTCTCTTTGGCTCCAAAGTAAAGGAGACCCTTACCCGGTGTGAGCAAGAGGGAAAGACTCTGTCTGCTGTCGCAGTCCGTTTTTCCACCCCATCCAGACCGTACCCCAAAGGGCAACGAGGTGGAAAAATGTGGTTTCGAAAACCCCAAGGCTCTTTCCCAGGCACACAGGGTGATGCCCCCTCCAGAGGCAGAGGGGGGGCAGAAGTGGAAGATGTCGCCCTGGCGGCAGAGGGGGTCCGCAAAACCAAGGTGACAGGGATATGCTCTCTGGGAAGCCTTTCCAGCACTCCTGAGAGGAGGCCCGACTCTCCTGCTCTGGAGGCAGTTGGGGGTCACTTAGCTTTATACCCTCAGGCCTGGCAAAGTCTTACCTCAGACAAATGGGTAAAAAGCATTATTACCAGAGGTTACAGAATTCCATTTCTATTTCCCCCATTACCGCAAAAAAGACTCCCAGATGTACCGCTCCATCTGCGAGATCCTGCAGCTATAGAAATTTCAAGGCTGCTAGAAAAAAAGAGTCATCCAACCAGTCCCGGAGGACCAAAGAGGATTCGGAACTTACTCAAGGTTCTTTTTAGTTCCAAAAAAGACAGGGGACTGGAGGCCAATTCTGGACCTAAGCAAGCTCAATACCTTCGTCAAGAAAGAAAAGTTCCGGATGGTCACGCTTCAATTGATCCTTCCATTCTTACAGAAGGACGACTGGATGTGCTCAATAGATCTCAAGGACGCGTACTACCACATCAAAATGGCCAGAGCGTCCAGGGATCACTTGTGCTTCCAGCTGGGAGCCAGTCACTTTCAGTTTCGGGCTCTGCCCTTTGGTCTAACCTCAGCCCCCAGGGTTTTCACCAAATGCATGGCAGTGGTAGCGTCTCACTTGAGACGCCTAGGATTCCAGGTGTTTCCGTATCTGGACGACTGGCTTCTTACTGCCACCACCGAGCGTCGACTGATTCAGGCCAGGGATTACACACACGAACTTTGTGTTCATCTCAGAATTTCCATAAATTTCGAAAAATCTGCATTACAGCCATCACAGCATATCTCATTCATAGGAGCAGATTTGGATACCCGTTGCTTGATTCTAAGGCTTCCCTCAGAAAGAATAGCCTCTCTACAATATCACATTTCTCTTCTCCTGTTGTCCAAGAAATCCCCGGCCAAACTGGTTCTGAAAGTTTTGGGTCTCATGGCGGCTTCCCTCATTGCGATACCTTTGGGAAGACTGCACATGAGAGTTCTTCAATGGCTGCTATTCGCACAATGGTCGTTCCAACAGTTACCGCTGACACACGAAATTCACATCACAAACATCTGCAAATTGCACCTGTCTTGGTGGCTACAGAATTGCAATCTCTCCGGCGGCCGACCGTTTGTGCTACCCACTCCGACAGCTACGATGACCACGGACGCTTCCCTGATAGGGTGGGGGGGCATCTTTCAGGGACAGACAGTCCAAGGCGAATGGACCAATCTAGAGTACAACCTGCACATCAATGTTCTGGAGATGAGGGCAGTGTTTCTGGCGTTGCAACACTTTTCTCCCCTTCTACCTCTAGGGACCATTGCAGTTCAAACGGACAGCATGTCCGTAGTCTGGTACATAAACAAACAAGGGGGAACCAAATCTTACCAGTTGTGCAGAGAGGCCATGAGAATTTGGCAATGGGCAGAGTCCACGGATCACTTTCTGATAGCAACGCACATCCCGGGGTTATCCAACGTCATAGCGGACAGGTTGAGCAGAGCCATCCTATTACCTCACGAGTGGTCCCTCAAACAGACAATAGCGGACATGATATTCCGCAAGTGGGGCCAGCCTTGCTGCGATCTGTTTGCGTCTTCAATGAACGCCAAATGCAGAAGCTACTTCGCCTTATTGCCCCCGCCAGGGGAAGTCCCCAGGGACGCTCTGATTCACGATTGGCCCCCGGGTCGCCTGTACGCCTTCCCTCCTGTACCTCTGATTCCAAGGTTTCTGCAGAAAGCCAAGGACCCGGAGAGGACTGTAATTCTCATTGCCCCATTCTGGCCTCGTCAAATTTGGTTTCCCTTTCTTCAAGCACACGAAATACGGGAACCCTGGATCCTGGACCCGGAGCCGGATCTACTGACCCACTCGTCAGGGTGTCCCCACCCGTCGCTCCTGTCCCTCAGACTAGCAGCTTGGCTGCTCCGCTTCCCTTCTTAGCCAGGTCTGATCTTCTTTCTCCTGCGGTTCAAAATATTCTAGTAGCTTCTCATAAAGCTTCCACTACAAAGATTTACACTAGTAAGTGGAAGCGTTTTGTATACTGGGCAACTGCGCAACATTTGGATCCCTTAATAGCCCCACTAAACAAAGTCTTAGAGTTTCTATCCGTGCTATTTCACCAAGGAGCTTCTCCTGCCACCTTGAGGGTTCAATTGGCTGCTATTTCAGACTTTCATGTAGGAGAAAATGGAGCGCCTATTATGGCTCATAGGCTTTGTAAGGCTTTTCTAAAAGGGTCTTTTCATATTAGGCCACCAGTCAGGTTTCCTACAGCACTATGGAATCTGAACCTCCTGTTATCACAACTAATGCTACCACCCTTTGAACCAGCCTCTTCCTGTTCCTTGAAGTTCTTGTCATGGAAAACTCTCTTTCTAGTAGCTATCACTTCAGCCAGATGAGTATCATAACTTCAAGCTCTTTCCATTAAACACCCATATTTGATCTTTCACCCTGATAGGGTATCCCTTCGCACCAACCCATCCTTTCTTCCCAAGGTTTGTTCAGTCAATAACATTAATCAGTACATTGAGCTCCCCACATTTTTCAAGAACCATTCCAATAAGCTGGAATATATGTTACACAAGTTGGATGTTCATAGACAACTCAGATTCTACTTTGATATAACAAAGGATCACAGAAAAGCAGATCAACTCTTTATAGCCTTTGCAGACAGCAGAAAGGGCATGGCAGTGACGAAGCGTACCCTTTCCAAATGGCTATCTGACTGTATTACTTTTGTTTATACTGCTACTGAGCAGAGTTTACCCGTCAAACTGAAAGGACATTTTACTAGATCAATATCTACATCCCTGGCTCATGCGGCCCGCCTACCTTTGGACACTATTTGGGCGGCCGCCACTTGGTCTAAACCACATACGTTCATCACTCATTACAAAGTGGATAGGGTTTCCAGGGACAGGGCAACCTTTGGTTCCACTGTGCTCAGGAACATTCTTCCGTGAGTCTCTCAGGGTCACGGAGCTAGGGACACTACCCATGTGTAAGAACAAACGGCAAGATTGAACACTCTCGCATATAGAAGTTATGTCCTTACCATAACGTTCCATGTGGAGTGTTCATCTCGCCTTTGTTCTTACATTCCCACCCTCAGGTCAGGAAGAACGTCCAGTTTAGATGTCTGGTTTGGTTCTCCCGCTTCTGATTCTCTCAGCTGTTACTGCTGGTTTCAGCTACGCCTTAGCATGTATGTTTGTATGTTTCATTCCCGTTGGGATCTGGTATTGTTTGCAAACTAGATCTGAGGTAAAGGCAGAGGGAATTGTGGGAGATAGGTTGGTCTCGAGCTTCTTCTCGATGCAGAGCTTTGCCAAGCGGCCGACTCGGAGCCGATGATCGGCTCCGAACCCATGTGTAAGAACAAAGGCGAGATGAACACTCCACATGGAGCGTTATGGTAAGGACATAACTTCTATTTTCTGTCATTCATTGTCTAAGGGCAGAGTCCTTTTGGTGGGCAGAGGCTTGCAACCACAACAAGGGACTTCCTTGCACTCAACCCCTCGCCGCCCAAACCCTGTCAACAGATGCATCAGACTATGCATGAGGGGCTCACTTGGCAGGCAAATGCATTCAAGGAAAATGGAGCTCGGGACAAATTCACCTGCGTATAAATCATAAAGAAATGTTAGCTGTACAAAATGCTCTGACAACCTTCAAATGCCTTTTCCTTCCAGGACAACTTTTGATAAAGATAGACAACACCACAGTTATGTGGTACATAGACAAGCAGGGGAGAACTCATTCTTACCCACTCTGCCAATTAGCCATGGCCCTGTGGAACACAGCCTTGAGCAACCAAGTGCACCTGCAAGCTCAATTCCTGCCAGGCAAACAAAATACACTGGCAGACGACGTAAGCAGAAAACTACTGGACCCACACATGTGGAAACTGGAAGCCAACTCATTCGCTTTCTAATCAACAGGTGGGGGGACACCAGAGGTGGACATCTTTGTCTCCCCCCAAAACCATCAATTCAGCAAACTTTGCACCAAAAATCCCCACAACCAAGCATGGAGAGTGGATGCCTTATCTTTTTCATGGGAAAAACTCTCAATTTATGCCTTTCCCCCCTCTGCCCCTCCTCTCAAAAGTACTACTCAAGATCAAGCAGGACAGACCAAGGACAATCCTTATTGCACCAGACTGGCCACGCCATCACTGGTACCCACTCCTACGCAGTCTGACAGCAGTGCCACCCTGGTAACTACATCAGACCCCCTTCCTGCTCTCCCAGCAGGAGGGACAGATTTTACATCCTCATCTGCAAACACTGAGCCTTGCAGCCTGGCTTCTTCCCTGAACACAACACCAGCAGTCCTCAGCAAACAGGTGTTGGACGTCATATTTGAGGCCAGAAGGCCTAGTACTAGGAAATCCTATTCAGAAAAGTGGAAAAGATATGTTCTTGGAGCCAATCTCTAGGAAAGGACACAGCCATGCCCTCCTTACCTCGAATTCTAGATTGCCTAGCAGAGCTGCTCCACAAAGGCCTTTCCTTCTCATCAATTAAGATTCATGCCTCTCCCATCTCAGCTCATTACATTACGGAGCCACCTCTCTTTTTTCACCCTCTGATCAAACAGTTCCTGAGAGGAGCTAACAATTTAAGTCGCCCTCAGAAAAGCTCCCACCCCTACCTGGGACCTTTTCTTTGTATTAGAGAAGCTCATGCTTCCCCCTTTTGAACCTGCTAGTACAGCAGCATTAAAATTCCTCTCTTAGAAAACAGCCTTACTTTTAGCCATCACTTTCAGCAAGAAGATTGTCTGAGCTACAGGCACTAATGGCTGTGGAACCCTTCATTATTTTCCAGGCTGACAGGGTCTCCATCAGGAATAACCTATCATTCATGCCCTAGATGGTATCCATTGTGACTTTAAACCAATCCATCCATTTACCAACCTTTTCCCTAATCCTCAGAATAAAGGGGAAAGGATCCTGCACTCCTTGGACATGCACAGACAGTTCACGCCCTACCTTGACAGGACTAAGCCTTTCAGAAAATCTGACCAGCTGCTAGTCAACTTTGCTATAGGGGGCAGAGGACAAGGCCATTTCAAAGCAAACCATTTCCAAATGGATAGCACACTGCATCCATTTCTGCTACAAACACCATGGAAAACCTACCCCACAGGGGATCAGAACTCATTCCCCTAAGGCTACCTCAACGTCTACAGCATTTCTCAGGGGAGTCCCTACCAGGGATATCTTGGAAGCTGCAACCTGGAGTTCTGTACACACCTTCACCAAGCATTACCACTTACCTGTTCTTTCTAAATCCAGAGCTGGATTTGCCACAGCAGTCTTACAAGGCCTGCTAGTCAGCCCTAATACTTCTTGACAGCCCCCACTCTTCCTCAGCTTTGTGAATCAACCCAAGTGTGATGACTGCAGCAGTGAAATATGAACAACATAGTACAGTTGTGTACACTTACCATAAATGTAGATGTTGGAGTATATTCACTGTTGCAGTCCTCCCTCCAGCCCCCTGACTTTTCTAGACTTTCTACCTTTCCTCTTTTTGGCCATATGTTATGGCTATGGTGTTTACTTTTTACTGGAGGTGTTCCACACCGTGTAATTGCTTCCTATTTTGGGGGCTCCTGACATCGGAGGCAAGAAAAACTGATGTAATGGCATCGGCTGCATGTTTTATACCCCTGACGTCCTGATGTCATGGAAGAGGCGACAGCATCCGACGTAGAAATCCCAAGACTCTGGTATTCAGGCCGACTGAGGGCTATCTGCAGGCAGATAACCTAAGTGTGATGACTGCAGCAGTGAATACACTCGAACATCTACATTTATGGTAAGTGTACACAACTGTACTTTTTACACTCATCCATGGCCCTAAAGACTTTTTCAAAAAAGTCGATCAGATTAAGTAGGCATGAACTGCCCATGACAAAGCTAAATTGGGTTGGGTCCAGTGTTTGGAGGTTTCCTATGTCATTATTTATCAGGTCCATGATTATTCTTTCCATTACCTTGTATACAAGACTAGTCACACTTTATGGGTCTGTAATTACCCTGTTCAGTTGATGGTCCACCTTTGTGCAGCAGGATGGATGTTGCTGGTCCTCCACTCTATCGGGACAAAGCCAGACCAGAGACTTTGGTTAAATAGGGATCCCAGTTGGCCTGATAGGGCCTGATTCAAGCTGTTTAAGAGGCAACCTGGTATATCATCAGGCCCCATTGAAGACATGCTTTTAGCTATAGAGAGCACAGTAGCAACCTGTTCTTTAATGATAATTGAATGGGGAAGGGTGGAGGGTATTTCTCGGAGGAAAACTGGGGGTGGTGGTGAGGTGGTATTTGAGCTGAATTTAGCAGTCAGCAGATTTACTACATCATCTGAGTGTAGTTGATGCTGTCCACAACTAATTCTGCATATTGTTGGATGTTGCCCTTAAGATTGTGGATATAACTGAAAATGTCTTATGGTTATCCTTAGCTTTGGAAGGTATTGTTGCCTTAAAGTCCGCATTCAGTCTTGATTAGTTCCCTGATTTACTTGTTTAGACTAATGAGGGACATGTTGCTCTGTTGTGCACATTCCCTCTTAGCTCTTGACAGGGTTTCCTTTCTTTTGTTGTTTAACCTATTAATACTAGGGGTCAACCAGTATGGCTTGTTTCTGCAGTTTGACCTGGGCTTATTTCAGTCTGCTGCAGCCATTTCTCTGCAGTTATTTATATGGTCATACAGGGCTTTTATGTATGCCTTTGCTTAGGCTTCTGTGTATTCTGGATTTGGGGGAGCTTGGAAACTAGCTATGCTGTCTCTTAGTTGGAGGTAGTTACCCTTGGAAATTTCTTAAAGTTTTAAAGTTAGGTGGGGGGGCTCTAGTTTTACCTTTATTTGAAGGTAGACTGCTTTGTGGTCAGATCTTACCAGTGAAAACGTCACATTTAGGGAGGAGTACAGCACTCCACCCATATTTGTGAGTACCATATCTATCATATTTAAATCCCTAATAGGGGTGCAGTCTAGCTGCTCCAGAGTATTAGAGTTTACTAAGTCAAGCAATCTTTGGACCTGCATTTTTGTGCCGTGTATGCCTCCCAGTTAATGGGGGGGGGGGGGGGGGGGTAGTTAAAATCACACATGAGACTGGTATTGGGCTGAATGGTTAGTAATTCCCTCATAAGTCCCAGTTCAAACTTGAACTTAAACACTGTTTACAAAAAAAACCTGGTCCTGACCCTGTTGAGCTCCAACCTGATTCAAGCTACCCTCCTCCTAAATCTACTTTCTTCTCTCATTTCATTCTCTTTGCTCAGTTCTTTCTCCTTTCCATAGTGCTAATACTACTACATACCAACACCCTTTTTCTTCTAAATAATCCTTTGCATCTAGATTGTCTTGTTGTCACTGTATAAATATGCACTGAAACCTGTACAAAACTGTTAAATTAGTTAATTTCACTTTGTTGTATATATTCTTGTTATATGCCGTTTGTGATGTAATGTTTTTGTCTTGAATGGCTGTAATTGTAACTGGAGCTTTTCTCCTCAGGTCTCTACTGAAAACGAGCCTTTGGCTCAGCTGGACCAACCCGGTTAACAAATGACAAATAAGTGACAGAAAATAAATAAATACTTTTTGTAACTTCATATGTGATGTATGGGTTTCCTGGTTCATGGTGGGGGACCTGTAACTGTCAAGAATATGGTAATGTTTTTTTCCCCATGTTTAGTTAGATGTGGAGTATCTCAAGCGTGTCATATTGTTTGACCAGCCTTGAGATGTGCTCATCCTTTATGTAGATGGACCTCACCGTTTTGCTCTTTCATGTTCAGTGAGTGATCGGAACGCATGAAAGGCATTATAGACATGCACAGTATGAGTGCTTTACATGGCTTTGAATCATGTTTCAGTAACTGCACAGATGTCAGCATTTTCCAGGGTGAGAAGTGCTTCTAGGAAGTGCAGTTTCTTATTGAGACTACTGCCACTGAGCAGTGACACCTTTAACTTGTCCTGAGTAGATTTTGCTATGTTGGAAGGTTTGTCTATTTGGCAATGCCTACAAAAGGCACTATAGAGATGGCTAATGTCCAAAAGCGTAGTGGTGATAGGTGAAGTTTATTCCTGGCAAAATAGTTTGACCCGATAGCTATGTCCTCTCAGGCTAACAAGTATTGGACCCCTTTAGATTGACACCAATAGACATGGCAATTGTTAAAGTTGATAATTTTCTTTTGATATTTTGGCATTATCCTTGGAGATGAGACTGCTGCTTAATGCTAGGCTTACAACTGCTTGTGACACACATTCTTATTGTGCAATCGTGTCTCTCTTCATATAGTCTAAGGAGATGCATCTCGGATCATTCATGCCCAAGTGGACTGTGACAGAGCCATACTGGTATTTGGGGGTAAGTGTCTTGAGTGTGTCCATGGTCTGGCTGATCATAGCTCCTGACAGGCAACTAACTGTAATCTTCTCTTTATCCAGCCTGGTAAGAGGGGTATAAGTGTGTCTCACAGTGGAGTCTCCTCCTACCATAATATTGGGCTGGAGGGGTGTTTAGCCATATTGGCATGTTAATTAAGATAACTACATCTCTCACGCACGGTATATATCTGTCCAAGAATTAAGTGGTTCTCATTGCACCTAAGGCAGTTGCTGCATAGCCTCAGTGTGCCAATGCCCACCAGGCTAGATGCAGAGATAGCAGGAAAGTGCATATCCATGGTTTTAGGTCCTGTTGTGTACTTTGCAAGGGATAGAATTGGAGGGTGTTTGTAACTGGGCAAGGGATGGATGGTTACTTTGGTGATGTTGCCCAAACCAGATGCTCTGTAAGCTGCATTAGTCTCGGGTGCTGTAATGTAATGTAGACCCGAATAGTCCTAACTATATGTAGTTGTGCTGCTCACCATGCAAACTAGCTGCCCTGTGAGTAGAGCAGGACAGAGGTAAAGTTCTGAGGTAGTTTTTATAGGGAAATTTCAACTTCTTGTGATTGTGTATATACAAGGTGCCACTAACCACCACTTTGTGAAGAACAGCATCACACAAAAGGGAGGGTTATGTACAATCAGAATAAAGCAAGTTTTCCACTAATTATGCCTGAAGGCCCATCAGGTAAGCATGCAGTCAACTTTCTACCAGCAATTCCCAGCACAGATGGATGAGATCAAGCATCTCCTGCCATCGACTTTGACACTCTTATTGTAAAATGCCTGGTTTGGAGCCCAACTGTTAAGGGACCACAAACAGAGGGCCTAATTCTAGATAAATGTCTCTGGATAACAATGTATTTAAATGCAGAACAGTAGCCCTTACAACACTTAGAAAATTTAACTTCTAAACTTTAAATAAGCGTAGAAAACAATAAAGAGCACATATCTTTCAGAGTATAATTAAAACAATTAAAGCAAGCACAAAATGCTATTTAATGCTGTTTGTCTTGCCAAGGATGGCTTCAGATGTATCTGGGGACTTTGTCCCAGTTGTTGAAGTGGCTGAAAAAAGGGATCGGATACGAAGTCAAACCCTTACCATAACATTAAATTCATGTTGTCTTTTTCATATGTCTCAACATCTCCCCCCCACCAAATTAACATTTCTCTGTGGCGCCTGATGGACCGCACTGATCTTACCTGGAGCTTTGGATTTTAGCAGTCTGCTAGTTTGCCGCTGTTAATTAAGGGGTGCCTCCTATTGGTTGTGATATCTTTTGTGGGGCAAACTCGATCTGAAGGACTGGTAGGATGGTGGCACATCATGAGAAGGGGCAGAACCTGAGGGTTGAAGCCTAAAGTCTAGTCTAAATTACCAAACTTGTATCTGGTATACCCTTTTATTGAGACTGACGAAGATATCATGGATCTAGTTTTAAGTACATAACTTTTGTTTAATATTTGCTGTTCTTATAAAATAAGAAAAGAAAAAAACTGTCATGGCATAAATTGAAAATTAATTTAGGCTTTATTCTTTCCCATTTCCTTTCAGCACGTGATTGTACAGTTCTTTTACAAATGGTCATTTACTTGTGTCTATTTTTATATTAACAGCTGGTTCTTTCATTTTTTAGGTATCCAGACTTCAGTAAATGTTGAAATTCTGATGAAGCATTTCAGAGCATGGTGTATAAAGAAATTAGAGAATTCAATTTCTGCAGAAGTTTTGGGGGCAGAGTTTCAGACAAGCCCTGAACACATTCATGCAGTATACATGTACTTCTTTGAGAACTGCAGCCCTAATCAGCTTAAAGAGTTTTTCTTAAACATACCAGCGATATTTGTGCCAGATGTATGGTATGTAACTGCATTTCTCAAACTGATGTGAAGTATTTCAAATGATCCAGTATACATTATACTTTAAATATCCCTGTCACAGTGACTTCATTGTTTATTTGCATTTATTCAGCAGTGTGTGCCTGATAGTTAGGAGTAAGCTGTGAACATTTTACATGAAATCATGTTGCAGTACCTTGCTGTTGATTTCTAATTTTTAAAAATCTAGGATCTATCTTAAAACATTTGCATAACCATTTTATTCTGAATTTAAATAGAATTTAGTAGAACATTTCTGGCTTTACTATGCCTTAGGGAGCTTTCTTGTAATTGAATTATGAACACACTTGTTTGTGGAAGATGCACCTTGTTTACTGAAAGTAGATGAGTTTCAACTTGCCTGTTTCAGAAACTTTTAAATGACTTCATCTTTTCTGACAGAATGCCACCATTCATTTTCATCGAGAAGTTCTGATCCAGAAGTATTTAGACCCCTTTCTTCCTAAGCATGTAAAAAGGATCTGTCATGCGTACAGGTCTTGTATATGTTCATTGTGATGAAATGGGATTTTGTGTGATGTTCATCGTGTTTCACTGTTGCAGTCATCACTGTAGGGTTCTTCCTGCCGGCAGGCAGCCCTCGGTCAGCCAAAATCCCAAAGTCTGGGTCCGGCATCGGCTGTTCAGTCATGCTCCCTGACGTCATAGCGTCAGGAATACAAAGCTGCCAGCCGACGCCATGTTTTCCAGTCTTTCTTGCTGTGAGGTGGACGCAGTTCGCAAGTGCCGGTCGGCTGACTCCTGATATTTTTCGTGCTTCATTCCAAAGACTTTCTTCTTCTTCTTAAAGCTAAGTACCCCGTTGGGGAAACTTTTTTCTTGCTCCAGTCCGATGTCAGAAAAAGTTAATAATTGTATTTCTTGTGGGAAGCAAATACCTCATAAGGATTTCCACTCTTACTGTATTCCTTGTTTAGGCCCTGACCACGATGTAGCTAGTTGTCGGTTTTGTGCTAGATTTAACCAACGTACTATTAAGCGGAGATACGATTTTGCTTTTCACTACTTTGGCAGGTGATTTAATTACAATATGTCGTCGGACATGCTTCCGACTTCCGGATTTCACAAACGACGCAAGGATAAGGACAGGCCTCCGAGGTCCAAATCAGACGACGGTTTACAAGTAGAGCCAGCTACAGGTTCGGCCGTCGTCAGTGAGGCGCTTTCGCAGCCCCTATCATTGGCCATTACAGAACCGATTGCCGAAATGGACTCCCACGAGGAGACAACTAGGCCTTTGAGTACTACAGGTGCAGGATCTTCGGACAATGCTCCCTCGGATGGGGCCGGAGCCGCTGTGCAGGTACCGGCTTCCGAGGGGGTTTTCAGGCCTACACAGCTTCAAATAAAGGCAAAGACAAAGGCGAAGACTCCTTCTAAATCAAAGACTCAAGCCCAGGCCTCCTCTGATCTGGGATCCAAGTCTCAGAAACAAATGCTTAAAATGGCGGAGGACTTACTAACTGATTAGGGGTTCACATCCCCCTCCAGACAAAAGGCCAAGGTGAGAACTGGATTATGAATCCTCTGATCAGGCATCTATTTCTTCAGTGTCTTCCTCTGAACAGGAATACACTTTCCCTCCTTATGAGGATTCTGATGCTGAGGAATCCATTCCTTCAGCTTCTCCCCCTGAGGATTTTTCTTTTGGGGAAACTTTACATGACATGAGGGAACATTTTCACTGGGAAGGACAGGAGTACTCTGAATCTAAGAGAAGGCTTAGAGATTTCCTTCTTCTTCCCCAACACAGACCCCTGGCTATTCTTCCTATTTTGGATATTGTGGATGATGTTTTTTTCTGAGGCTAATTTAACTCCTGACTCCTTTCCTCCAGCTCCTGCAAAGCCTGACCGATATTACAGGGTCCCTGACTCCCACCAGTTTCTTTATAAAAATCCTGCTGCTAATCCAGAAACCATTTCTCAGGGTCCTAAGGGTGTTAAGGCTGCCTCTGCTAAAAACCCTATTTTGTCAGATAAGGATTCTAGAGCTTTGGAGAGATGGGGCAAAAAAGTGTACACTTCTGCTACTTTATCCATTAGGGCTTTAAATTGTCAATTTCATATGCTAAAATATCAGCAATTTCTTCTGTCTGTTACGAAACAAAAGCTAGGTACCATTTCTGCATGTGCAGATAATAAGGAATTACACGAAGGAACAAAACTTACCTGACCAAGTGAAAGCAAAGTTACTGGATGCTCCTGTTCAGCATAATGTTTTGTTTGGCTCTAAGGCTGAAAAGGTGATAAAGAAAATGAAGGATAAGGCAAAATCCATGCAAACGGTTAAGGATTTCTTACAAGTTCACCCCCCAAGATTTAGCAGAAATTGGCCAACTAAAAATTGGTCCTTTCCCAGCTCGGACAGGCCTCAGATGGGTAGATATAGGCGCTCCAGAGGGGGAGGGTCCAAGCATAGACCTCTTACAGACCTAGACAGTAGAGTGCTTCCACCCCCAGGAGTGGAGAGGACAGGCCTCAGTCTTACAGAAAACAGGCTCAATGACTCCCCCTGCATGGCTCCAGGAACCTCTCTCCTGGAAGCCCCTCTAGGAGGAAAGCTTTCTCTTTTTCACCAAAATTGGACTTCCATAACCCAAGACAAGTGGGTTCTGTATGTAGTTTCAAGAGGTTACAAATTCTACTTTCATACCTTGCCAAGACCAAACGGATGGCCAGACCTACCAAAACACCAATGGGCAGAGGCATTAAATCAGGTGGGATCCCTCATGGCTATGAGGGCCATAGAACTGGTTCCACAATCAGAGGCGGGGCAAGGCTTTTACTCAAGGCTCTTTCTAGTTCCCAGAAAACAAAATTCCTGGAGACCCATCCTGGATCTGTCAGTATTAAATACTTTCCTGGAGATACCAAAGTTAAAGATGCTTACTCTGCAGCAGCTCCTGCCAATGTTGAGCAAAAATGCAAGGATGGAGACATTGGATTTAAAGGAGGCTTACCTACACATCCCTATCAGACAGGAGTGCAGAAAATATCTCCGGTTCAAGGCCGGCTCGAAACATTACCAATTCTCTGTGCTGCCCTTTGGCTTGTTTACTGCGCCCAGGGTCTTCTCCAAGTGCCTGGCACCAGTAGTAGCTTACTGCAGACTCAAGTGAATTCAAATTTACCCTTATCTGGACAACTGCCTTATTCAAGCAGACAGCAAGGAATGTCCTACTCCAGCACCTGGAATTTGTTCAAAATCTACTCAAGTACCTGGGATTCACTGTGAACATAAAGTCAAATTTGACACCCACACAACAGATAACTTTTCTGGGTGCTCTTCTAAACACAACAACCCAGATGGCATTCCTGACATCCGAAAAATAACTTCAGCTGGCTTCAGCTTTCAAAACCCTGGCGTTAATGTCTCAGCTAACTGCAAGGAAATTCCTGCAGGCTTTGGGTTACATGGCCTCCTGCATCCTCCTCATACCATATGCAAGACTGCATATGAGAAAAATACAATGGTACCTAAAAAGTGTATGGTCCCAGCATTGCCACAGTTTAGACACACAGATTGCTGTCTTGCCTTGCCTACAAAAGGAATTCCATTGGTGGGCCATGGCATGTCTTCAAAACAAAGGGAAAGCCTTCAGTCTGCTTCCAGCCAACCAAGTGTTAACCACGGACGCCTTGGATTACGCATTGGGAGCCCACTTGCAGGGGAAAGGCCTGAAAGGTTTTTAGAGAGAGGATCAGAAGCACCTACATATCAATTTAAAAGAGATGTTAGCTGTACAGAATGCACTCTTGGCTTTCAGGGATCTTCTACAGCCAGGACAACTACTGATACGGACAGACAACACCACAGTTATGTGGTACATAAACAAGCAAGGGGGTTCACACTCCTACCCCCTTTGCAGACTAGCCATGACTCTATGGAACACAGCCCTAGCTTGCAAAGTGGACCTACAAGCTCAGTTCCTGCCAGGGAAACAAAATATTCTGGCAGACAGCCTGAGCAGGAACCTGTCAGACCCACACGAAGTCGATGCTAGACACCCAAATATTCAAGATGATTACAGAAGCCTGGGGCTGCCTGGACATAGATCTATTTGCATCCCCCCTCAACTACCATTTAGATTTTTTGCACAAGGACATATCACAAGCTAGCATGGAAAGTGGATGCTCTCTCGTTCAGTTGGAGGAACCTCTCTGGGTATGCCTTTCCTCCTCTACCTCTTCTTCCACAGGTGTTATAAAAGATAAAGCAGGACAAACCCAAGATGATTTTACTGACCCCAAATTGGCCTTGTCAATTTTGGTACTCAACACTGATGAATCCATCCCAGGAGCCTCCTTGGATTCTACCTCAGATTCCAAATCTTTTGTCCCAACACAAGGGCCAGGTTCTGCACTCTCATATCAAAACTCTCAGCCTGGCAGCCTGGCGTATTCAGGGTCTATGATTAATCCTACCCTTCCCAAGCAGGTCATGGATGTCATCTTAGAAGCCAGATGGCCTAGCACTAGAAAATCTTATGAAGGTAAATGGAAGAGATTTTGCACCTGGATGCATGCTCAGAATTCGGATCCTCTCATTCCTAATACCCCATTGATTTTACATTACCTGACAGACATGTTACATAAGGGTTTATCCTTCTCCTCCATAGAAATACATGCCTCAGCTATCTCTGCACATTACAATACAGATCCACCAATCTTTTCGCATTCACTACTGAAACAATATCTCAGAGGAGCAAAGAATTTAAGGCCCCCTAGGACACCACCCATTCCTGCCTGGGACCTCAACTATGTTCTGGAAAAACTTACTCTGCCTCCTTTTGAGCCTGCTGCCACATCTGATATTAAGTATTTATCATGGATGACAGCTATCCTACTGGCTTTGACTTCAGCCAGGAGTGTCTCGGAGTTACAAGCTGTCATGGCTGTGGAACCTTATATTATTTTTCATCAAGACAGGGTTTCTTTAAGGACTAATCCTACTTTCATACCTAAAGTGGTTTCTAAAGTGGTTTTAAACCAAACTATTCACCTGCCAACTTTTTTCACTAATCCACAAAATAAGGGGGAAAGGATCTTGCATTCCTTGGACGTGCACAGGCAGCTTCGTTTTTACCTGGGCAGAACCAGGGATAACAGGAAAACAGAGCAATTGTTTGTTTCTTATGCAGCAAATTCCCAAGGCAAAGCTATTTCAAAACAGACCATTTCTAAATGGATTGCTCATGGAATCAGATTTTGTTACTTTCATCATGGAAAGCAAATACCAGGAAAAATTAGGACTCACTCTACCAGAGCTGCTGCTACTTCAGCTGCCTTTCTCAGGGGAGTACCTACCAAAGATATTTTGGAAGCTGCAACTTGGAGTTCAGTGCATACTTTCTCTAAGCACTATAATCTCCCTCTTTATTCTAAGTCTAGGGCAGGCTTTGCTTCTGCAGTCTTGCAGGGCCTTCTAGCCGCCCCCTTCTACTCTATAACCACCACCCTTTATCTCAGCTTTGGGATTCAACCCTACAGTGATGACTGCAACAGTGAAACACGATGAACATAGTACAGTTGTGTACACTTACCATAAATGTAGATGTTCGAGTGTCTTCACTGTTGCAGTCTGGGTTACCCACCCTCCTGTTCCCTCTTATACTTTTATTAGTGTGGTTTCCTACTTCACCCTTCTTCTGAAGTGTATTTGCTACAGGGTATGGGGTTTGTTGTATGTTACATTTTTGTTTTACTATTAGCCTTCACTTTTGGACACCTGTCAATCTGGGGCAAGAAAAACTGGAGAACATGGCATCGGCTGGCAGCTTTGTACTCCTGGTGCTCTGACGTCAGGGAGCATGACTGAACAGCCGACGCTGGACCCAGACTTCGGGATTCTGTTCGACCGAGGGCTGCCTGCTGGCAGGAAGAACCCTACAGTGATGACTGCAACAGTGAAGACACTCGAACATCTACATTTATGGTAAGTGTACACAACTGTACTTTCTCCCACAATGCCCATCATCTCTTTCTTCCTTTATTAGCAAGAGGTTGCCTACTGTATGTGTGTGAACACAGTATATAGAGAAGACCAAGTTAGTTTCCAGTGAAATGCCATGATCTGTGGCATAGGGGAATAAAGTTCTGACTATGATGTAGTGATCAGAGTATGAATACCATCTCAGGTGCTGGAACAGGTTGGCTTAGAAGGTAGGAGGAAGTAACCTACTGACTAACCCATCCTAGCATGTGGGAGTGGTGGGTCTTAGTTTATTTTATTTATTTTATTTTACATTTGTTGACCGGGCTAGTCCAACTGGATTTATGTCCATTTTCAGTGGAGGCCCGGGGAGAAAAGCTCCAGAGGTACAAAAAATTTTTCAAATACAAATAATTCATAGTACAAGTGTGATATGCAATGGGAAGAATGAAATGTAATCACATATATTATAGATCTTAGTTGGCTATTGTTGTTCATGTTTCACTGTTGCACTCATCACCTTTGGGTTATCCCTGCTGGGTAGCCCTCGGCCAGCCTGAATACCAGAGTAAAAGATTTTCCTCCTGCGTCGGCTGTTCAGAGACTGTGGCTGACGTCAGATCGTCAAGGCCATAAAGGAGTGACAGCTGATGCCATTACATCATTCTTTCTTGCCGTGGAACCCGAAGCAGAAGCAGTTTTGAGGGTGGGTCGTTCGGCCGTTACCAGAGTGTGGAAAACGGTCTAAAGCTAAGCACCCCATTGGGAAACATTTTCTTGCTTTTAACCGATGTCAGAGAAAGTCAATAATTGTCTCAGTTGTGGAAAGCAGATCCCACACCAAGGCTTCCACACTCTCTGCATCACTTGTTTAGGCCCAGACCACAACGTTCCCCAGGTGTCAGTTCTGTGCCCTGTTTAATGCTAGAACCATAAGAGGAAGAGCTGAAATTGTAGCTAGGCACTTTAGTGAGTCTTTTCCTCAACACAGTGTGGCTTTGGTCTCTCAACCGGCTACTGACTTACCTAGAAAGAAGAAAGACAAGGATAAAGATAGGCCTCTAAAAGTTTAGGCCCTCTGACAACTCAGGTCAAAATTCTGGTATTTTTCAACTAAGTGTTACAGCTGAAGTCAGTGAGGCGCCTTCTCAGCCCCTGACTCCAGCCAAGGAACTGCCACACACCTTTACCGAGACCCGCTCGAAGTCGGTACGCTGCCGGATCCACCTCCTCCTGCCGGTATGTCGCCTCATTCTCACACGATTGGGTCCAGAGCCGCTTTGCAGGCACCAGCTTCCGCTGTGACTCCTCTGACTACCGAAACCAGGCTTAGACCGACGACAGCGCTGCCAGTTAAACTCACTTTGTATAAGACTACTGACCCATCCAGGCCTAAGCCTAAGACTATCCCCAAAAAGTTCCCTCCCCCAAGAACCCAGCCACCGACCTACACCTAGCCAGCCTGCCCCTCAGTCGCACCAACTGATCAGAATGGCAGAAGACCTGATGACTCTTATTAGGGGAAGCCAGCCCCACCCTCCCACCCCAGCCAAACAAAAAAGGGGCACCTCCCCTGAGATCCCCACCAACCAGAAATCGGAAGATTCTGTCCTTGAGAAGTCAGAAATAGAAGACCAGCCTTTTGCAGCATTTGAGGATTCCGGTGCTGATGACCCCATTCCACCCCACCCCCCAGGACCTTTCTTTTGGGGAAACCTTAAATTCCTTCAGAGAACACTTTCAGTGGGAGGCCCAGGATTACCCTCAGTCTAAGTAGAGACTGAGAGAGTTCCTTGACCTGCCCAAGCATAAACCTCTGGCCATTCCGCCTATCCTGGATGTAGTGGAGGATGTTTCTTAGAATCTGCCCTTTCTCCAGATTCTCTCCCTCCAGCACCCAGGAAACCTCACAGATATTACAAGGTGCAAGACACCCACAAATATCTTTTCAAAAACTCTACTGCAGACCCTGAAGTTATTACTCAAGGCCCTAAGGGAGCTAGGGCAAGTTCATCTAAAAATCCCATCCCAGCTGACAAAGAAAGCAGAGCTTTAGACAGAATGGAAAAGAAGTATACACTTCAGCCACTTCAGCTGTAAGAGCTTTAAATTGTCATTTTCATATGCTGAAATTCCAGCAGAATGTCCTCAAACTGATTAAACAGAACTTATCTTCCATTTCACACAATAGTACTACCAGAGAATTAGCAAACAACCTCATACAGCCTAGCTCTCGGGTAGCCAAACACTCCTTGCATTGTGGTTTTAATGCCATAGAAGCTTCTACCAGGGCTGCAGTCACAGGCTCTGTAGTCAGAAGGCATGCCTGGTTAAGGGAGCAGCCTTTGCCTGATCAAGTAAATTCCAAGCTGTTAGACAACCCCTTAGATAAATACCAGTTGTTTGGCCCTAAAGCGGAAGAGGTCATTAAGAAAATGGAGAACAAAGCAAGACCATGCAAACTGTCAAGGACTTCTTACAGATGCAGCCTGCAAGGTTCAGCAGAAATTTCCCGACTAAACACTGGTCCTTTCCCTCTCAGACAAAACCAGTCCAGAAAAAGGGATGCAGAGACAGAACCCATAGACATCAGTCCTATAGCCAACAAAGACCCAGGCAGTGGTCCACTGCTGCTCCTAGGCAAGGGAGTTCTAAACCAACGCCCTTCTCCAAAGACTCTGTGACTCTCTCCCCCCTCCCCTTCCCTTTGCCCCTCATGTTACCAGAGAGGCTAGGAGGAAGACTTTCCCTCTTCCTAGAAAACTGGAAGGCCATCACCTCAGATCTATGGGTCCTGAAAATTATTACCAGTGGGTACAGATTCTGTTTCAGAGAAAAGCCAAAAAGGTCAGGTTGCCCAGACATCCCTGCAAATCAGAGGACAGAAGCTATTCATTAGATCAGAATACTTTATGCCCAGGGTGCTGTAGAACATATTTACCAAAGGAACAGACCGGAAAAGGATTTTATTCAGGACTGTTCCTGGTTCCCAGAAAAGAGGGCACCTGCCACCCTATCCTAGACCTCTCCACCCTGAATTTGTCCCTCCTAGTTCCAAAATTCAAGATGCTGACTCTACAAAAACTACTACCTATGCTCCTGCCACAAGCCTTGTTAGTGACCCTAGATCTGCAGGATGCCTGCCTACATATTCTTATCAGACAGTCCTGCAGGAGTTACCTAAGGTTCAGAGCAGGATCTCAACACTTTCAAGTTCTCTGCTCTGCCCTTTGGCTTATCCACTGCTCCCAGAGTCTTTACCAAGTGCCTGGCTCCAGTCATTGCATTTTGCAGACAGAAGGGCATATACATTTATCCCTATCTCAACGACTGCCTCATACTGGCAGAAACCAAGGAAAAACTCCTGCAGGACCTCTGTTTTGTGCTGACCTTACTAACCTCTCTGGGATTCACTATCCACCTGGAGAAGTCCCATCTACAGCCCACACAAAGGATTTCCTTCCTGGCCACCCTTCTAGACACCTCAGCACAAGTGACCCCCACACACACACACACACAGAAGCAGGCCTTCCTACAGTCTTACTTCACCCAGCTGGCACACAAAACCCACCTCACTGCCAGAAAAATCCTGCAAGCCCTAGGATAAATGGCCTCCTGCATCCTGCTGGTACCCCTTGCCAAAGCTGCACATGAGAAAATTGCAATGGTACCTATGGAATCTGTGGTGCCAGCACTCACAGTCACTGGAAGACCAACTTCCCCTGATTCCTTGTCTGGGGAAGGAGTTCCTATGGTGGGCCAAGGCTTGCAACCTGAACAAGGGCCTTCCCTTCGTCATTCGGCCACACAGTCAAACCATAACCACAGACGCCTCAGACATTGCCTGGGGAGCTTACAAAGGAGCTCACAAAGGAACGCTGTGAACTCAGGCCTTTTGGGAACAGGAGATTCAGGGTCTCCGTATCAACCTAAAAGAAATACTAGCAGTACACAGAGCAATTCTAACCTTCCAAGAATGTCTGTCACCAGGAGTCTTTTTAATCAAGGCAGACGACACGAGTGTCATGTGGTACATCAACAAGCAAGGGGGTACCAGTTCTTGCCCCCTGTGTCACTTAGATGTTTTGTCTTTCACTGTTGCAGTCATAACTGTAGGGTACTCCTGCCGGCAGGCAGCCCAAGGTCGGCCAGAATATCAAAGTCTGTGTCCGGCGTCAGCTGTTTCAGCTAGAACCCTGACGTCAGAGCATATGGGTATAAAGCTGACAGCCGACGCCATCTTCCCCAGTCTTTCTTGCCTTGCGGTGCAAAGCAGTTCGCTAGTTGTTGGTTGGCGTTTTCAAGACAACGTGGTGTGATTGTCGTCGGTCCGAAGTTTTCTACTTCTCTTCTCAAAGCTAAGTACCCGTTGAAACCTTTTCTTGCTCCTCCGATGTCAGAAAAAGTTAATAATTGTGTATCGTGTGGAAAACAAATACCTCATAAAGATTTCCACTCTTACTGTCTACCTTGCTTAGGCCCTGACCACGACGATGTCCTTCATGGATGCATCTGCAGTCATAACAACTGGGTTGTCCTGTCGTCAGGCAGCCCTTCAGTCGGCCGGATTCCAAAGTCCGGGTCCGGCTTCGGCTGATGTCGCACTTCACCCGACGTCATCTCTGTTGGTCTTCGGGTATAAAGGCATCAGCCAATGCCATTTTCCTCAGTCTTTCTTGCCGCGTGGCGCCCGAAGCAGAAGCTGTTCGCAAGTGCCGGTCGGTCGGATCCAGAGATTACTTCTACCGAATACTACCTCGAAGACTTCTAAAGCTAAGTACCCCGTTGGGGACTCTTTCTTGCCTCAGCCGATGTCAGAAAAAGTTAATAATTGTTTAACCTGTGGGAAACAAATACCTCATAAAGATTTCCACTCTTATTGTCTGCCTTGTTTAGGCCCAGCCCACGACGTAGCAGCCTGTTCGGCCTGTGCTTCTTTCAACCGACGACGCTTAGGCGTCGGTCGGAGTTTGCAGAACAGTTTTCGGTTCTGATTTTGCATACATTATGCCGTCGGATCCTCCGACTACCCAATCTGCCAAAAAACGCAAAGATAAAGACCGACACTCGCGGTCCGCGGTTTCGGCGAAACCATGGTTAAGCAAACGCGAGTGTCTCGGTTTCGGCGAAACCGAGAAAACTGATCAAAGTACAGCTGAATCTATCTCTACAACTGAGGCCCCTGCTACCACTCTTGAATCGGCCTCAGAAATTTTATCCACTACGGTGGTTGCCACTGACTTATCAGACACCATTCCCTTGGATGTCTCTACCCCAGCACGTGGTGCTGCTAGGCCTCCAGCAGCCATGTCCATTAAGGCCTTCGCCAGGGCTAAAGCAGCCAAGACTACTAAAACAGTGCCTGTTAAACCCGGTACAACCAGACCCTCTTCTAGTTCTCAAATGCTTACTCTGGCAGAAGATTTAATTTCATTAATTAGAGGATCTCAATCTCACCCAGACAGGGCCTCTCAGCCCCCAGAGAAGAGACCTAGGGCAGAGCCCCCTGAGCCAGTGTCCTCTGATGATTCTGCCGATGAATCAGACATAACTGACCAGCCAGAGGTTCCTTTCTCCAATTTTGAAGATTCTGATGCTGAAGAATCCATTCCAGCTGCTTCCCCACCAGAAGAATTCTCCTTTGGGGAAACCTTACATGCCATGCGAGAGCAGTTCCAATGGCAGCAACAGGATTTTTCAGACTCCAGAAAAAGACTTAGGACCTTTCTGCACCTTCCACAGCACAGGCCCTTAGCTATACCTCCTGTTCTCTCTGTGGTGGATGATGCTTTCAATGATGTCTGCTCCAGATTCTTTACCCCCAGCCCCTGCCAAACCAGACAGATTTTACAGGGTGCCAGATACTCATCACCACCTTTACAAGGCCCCACTTGCAGACCCCGAAACTATATCCCAGGGTCCCAAGGCAGTAGTCGCGACCATAGCTAAAAACCCTATTCCTTCTGAAAGGGAAGCAAGGTTATTAGACAGATGGGGTAAAAAGGTCTACACTTCAGCTACTCTCTCAGCTAGAGCTTTAAACTGTCAGTTTCACATGATACAATACCAAGAGTTTATGCTTGATCAGTTAACTAAAAAGCTAACCACTGATGAATCTCTTGATAAGAAATATGTATTAGAAATGGTAAATAACATACAACAGGTTAGTAACCATTCCTTAAAATGTGGCTATGATGCACTGGAGGCTTCATTTAGATCAGCCATGACTGGCACAGTGATAAGAAGGCATGCATGGCTAAAGGAGCAAGCTTTACCGGATCATGTTAAAGCTAAGTTGCTAGATGCTCCTATGGATAAGACAAGTTTGTTTGGTACACCTGCCCAGCAGGTTATGAAGAAAATGGAAGAAAAGGCAAAATCTGTTCAAACGGTTAAAGATTTCTTGCAGGTTCAACCCCAAGGTTTAGCAGGAACTGGCCTGCCAAAATTGGTCCTTTCCTGACTCCACAAGATCTCAAAGGGGCAGGAATAGGCGTTCTAGAGGCAGAAACCAGTCCAGAGGAGGTGCCTACAGAGGGCGACAGTGGCAAGGTAACAACAGAGGCACAGACACAACCACTGCCACTACATCAACACAACCACAGTGACTTAACCCTAAATCCGCCTACCAGGGAACAAATAGCAGCTCCTCTAGGCGGAAAGTTAACCTTATTTTCAAAGAACTGGCACTATATAACAAAAGACAAGTGGATTTTACAAACCATAGATCAAGGTTACCGGTTCCACTTCCACACTTTACCAGTCAAAAGAGGAATGCCAAATCTACCTCCAAATCAAAAAACAGAGGCTCTACAACAGATAATGGAGTTAGCAAACATGAGAGCTGTGGAAAGAGTGCCAACAGCAGAGCAAGGAAAGGGGTTCTACTCCAGACTATTCCTAGTTCCAAGAAAGGAAAAAAGTTGGAGACCAATTCTCGACCTGTCCACCTTTATTACATACATCATTGTCCCAAAATTCAAAATGCTGACCCTACAGCAACTTCTTCCCATGCTGGGCAAGGAGTGTTGGCTGGTAACTCTAGATCTCAAGGAGGCATACCTGCACGTCCCCATTCGACCAATCTGCAGAAGATACCTCAGATTTCTTGCAGGATCAGAGCACTATCAATTCTCAGCATTGCCCTTTGGCTTATCTACTGCGCCCAGAGTATTCACAAAATGCCTGGCATCAGTAATCGCCCATTGCAGACTACAGGGAATTCAAATTTACCCATACCTGGACGACTGCCTGCTACAAGGGGACAACAAAAGCAAGCTGACAACAGATTTACAAAGGGTCATTTACTTGCTACAAGCACTGGGATACACAGTCAATTTACAAAAGTCAAGGCTGATACCATCCCAAACAAGGACATTCTTGGGCGAATTGGACACAGTAAAACAAATGGCATTCCTAACTACAGAAAAACAAAAAACTCCCTCTTTACTTCTTGGCACTAACAAAACTGAACAAGTTAACAGCAAGAAAAGTACTGCAGGCCTTGGGCTTCATGGCATCATGCATAATCTTGGTCCCATTTGCCAGACTACATATGAGAAAACTACAGTGGTACCTAAAGAATTTATGGTCCCAACACAGACACAGCCTAGAAACAGAAATCCCACTAATTCCATGCTTAAAACAGGAGTTCCTATGGTGGGCTCAGGCATGCCAGTCAAACCCAGGCCTACCCTTTCGCAGATGTCAAGCAAGCCAGACCATCACAACAGACGCTTCAGACCTAGGGTGGGGGCCCACATGCTGGACAAATGCGTGCAAGGATTGTGGACACAGGATCAACTTCACCTGCACATCAACCTAAAAGAAATGCTGGCAGTAAAACTGGCAATCCAAAAGTTCAGACCATTTCTCAAAGAGGGCCAGTTGATGATAAGGACAGACAACACCACAGTCATGTGGTACATCAACAAACAGGGAGGCACTCATTCATACCCCTATGCAGAATGACTTTGGAGCTGTGGACCCTGGCACTCAGCTACAACATCCAGTTACAGGCAATATTTGTACCGGAAAATAAAATACTCTAGCAGACATATTAAGCAGAACCACATCGGATGCCCACGAATGGAAGCTGCACCCGGACATCTTCAAGACCATCTCAAAGAAATGGGGAATGCCTCAGATAGATCTATTCGCATCACCTCTCAATCACCAGCTCAAAATATTCTGCACAAGGACATTCCACCCACTAGCATGGAAAGTGGATTCGCTCTCCTTCAGCTGGAAAGGCCTAACAGCATATGCATTCCCACCTCTTCCCTTGATACACAAAGTACTACTAAAAATCAAGGAAGAATGTCCAAGGATAATCCTGATAGCTCCAAACTGGCCAAGACAACACTGGTACCCACTGCTGAGGAGCATGTCTCGAACAATATGTGGCCAATACCCTGATGCCTTTGATGTTAACTCAGAACAACTACAGCATCATACATCCAAACCTAAAAACGTTGCAACTGACTGCATGGAACATCACATAGCAGCAGCTAATCCAGAACTTTCCCAAAGAGTTAAAGACATTATTCTTGAAGCACGCAGACCTTCAACAAGAAGGAACTATGCTGGAAAATGGAAAAGGTTTGTCATTTGGAGTACTGAAAGAGGAAAAGATGTGTCAAACATAGATATGCCTAACATTCTGGAGTATCTGGCGAACTTCTTCATTCAGGCCTGTCCTACTCCTCCATCAAGATACATGCATCAGCTATTTCAGCAGAATACAGCTTTGATCCACCTGTTTTTTCACCCTTTGCTCAGGCAGTTCCTCAGAGGAATCAAGAATGTAAAACCTCCAAGGAAACCACCATTACCAGCTTGGGACTTAAACTTTGTGCTAGAAAAGTTGACACTATCACCCTTTGAACCAGCAGCAACAGCAGACCTACAACACCTGTCATGGAAAACTGCTTTCCTACTGGCAATTACTTCAGCAAGGAGGGTTTCAGAACTACAGGCCTTAATGGCAGTGCAACCCTTCATAATCTTCCACCAAGATAGAGTGTCCATGAGGACTAATCCTACATTTATGCCTAAGGTGGTATCCAGAGTGTCTTTAAACCAGGCAATCCACCTACCTACCTTCTTTCCCAACCCACAAAACAGAGGGAAAGAATACTGCATACCTTGGATGTACATAGACAGCTACGCTACTACTTGGACAGAACAAAAGTAGCAGAAAGACTGACCAACTTTTGTAGCCTATGCAACAGGAAGGGAAGGAAAAGCTATTTCCAAACAGACAATCTCCAAATGGATAGGAAATTGCATATGATTCTGTTACTCCTTCCATGGAAAACCAATTCCACAGAACATAAGACCTCATTCTACAAGGGCAACAGCCACTACCACAGCCTTCTTACGAGGAGTGGCAACCAAAGACATTATTGAGGCGGCTACTTGGACCTCCGTGCATACATTTGCCAAGCATTATAATTTGCCTCTATATTCCAGATCCCGAGCAGGGTTTGCCACTGCTGTACTGCAAGGGATCCTAAACACACCATAATCTACTTTTATCCTCCTCCCTAGTTGGCTATGGTATTCTACCCAGTTGTTATGACTGCAGATGCATCCATGAAGGACATAGTACAGTTTTGTACCTACCATAAATGTAGATGTCCGAACTGGATAGCATCTGCAGTCAGGATTACCCTCCCTCCTTCCCCTCTATGGTACTCCTAGGGTGTTTATCCTCCTAATAGCTAGCTGGTGGGGAGTCTTTATGGTGTATTTGTTTGTATATATGTACATACATGCTTATTTTTGTGTTTACCTCTATCTTTTTGGAAACATTGGCATCTATCCAAATTTTAGCCTTCAAGAGGGCTACTGGCATCTGGGGCAAGAAACACTGAGGAAAATGGCGTCGGCTGATGCCTTTATACCCGAAGACCAACAGAGATGACGTCGGGTGAAGTGCGACATCAGCCGAAGCCGGACCCGGACTTTGGAATCCGGCCGACTGAAGGGCTGCCTGACGACAGGACAACCCAGTTGTTATGACTGCAGATGCTCTCCAGTTCGGACATCTACATTTATGGTAGGTACAAAACTGTACTTTTCTTGTTGTCGGTTCTGTGCCAGGTTTAATTCTCGCACTATCGAGCGTAGGTACGATTGGGCATTGAATTACTTCGGTAGACGATTTAATTATAGAATGTCGTCGGAACCGACTACCGGATTACAGAAGAAGCGCAAAGATAAGGACAGGCCTCCGAGGTCCAAACAGGATACGTTGCAGCCGGAGCCAGCTTCGGGTTCAGCAGTCGTCAGTGAGGCGCTTTTGCAGCCCGTCGTCCGCCACTTCAGAACCTATGGCCGACACGGACTCACATGGTGAGCCAACTAGGCCTAGTAATTTGTCTGCTGCAGGACCTTCGGACGTCGCTCCTTCAGATGGGTCCGGAACCGCTGTGCAGGTACCGGCTTCTAAGGGGGTCTTCGGGCCTTCACACATTACTATATCCACAAAGGCAAAAGCTAAGTCAAAGACTCCTGTTAAACCCAGACATTCTGCTCAAGCTTCTTCGGATTCAGCCCCTAAGACTCAGAGACAATTACTCCGGATGGCTGAGGATTTATTGACTATGATAAGAGGCTCTCAGCCTCCTCCTGAGAAAAGGCCTAGACAGGATATCCCTTATGACTCCTCTGATCAGGCTTCTGTATCTTCTGTTTCTTCTTCTGATCAGGATTACTCCTTCCCTCCTTATGAGGATTCGGATGCAGAGGATTCTGTTCCCTCTGCCTCCCCCCCCTGAAGATTTCTCTTTTGGGGAAACCTTGCATGAGATGAGGGAGCATTTTCATTGGGAAGGTCAGGATTATTCTGCTTCCAAAAAGAGACTCGGGGAATTCCTTCTCCTCCCTCAGCACAGGCCTTTAGCTATTCCTCCTGTACTTGATATTGTGGATGATGCCTTCTCTGAAGCTAACTTGAATCCTGATTCCATGCCGCCTGCTCCTTCTAAGCCTGACAGATTTTACAGGGTCCCTGATTCTCATCAATTCTTATTCAAGAACCCTTCTGCTGATCCTGAAACTATTTCTTAAGGTTCCAAGGCTGCTAAGGCGCCTCCTCTAAGAATCCTATCCCTCTGAGAAGGATTCGTGCCTTGGACAGGTGGGGCAAAAAGGTTTATACTTCAGCCACCCTTTCTATTAGAGCTTTAAACTGCCAGTTTCACATGTTTAAGTATCAGCAGTTTCTTTTATCTGTTTTAAAAGAAAGGATTTCTGCCTTTCCTGCGTGTGCTGAGGACAAGGAATTACAGGATGTGTTGCATGCTACTGAACAAGTCAGCAAACATAGTTTACACTGTGGGTTTGATGCCTTAGAGGCTTCTTGCAGGGCGGCTGCCTCTGGTACTGTTATCAGGAGACATGCCTGGCTTCGTGAGCAGAATCTACCTGAACAAGTTAAGGCAAAATTGCTAGATGCCCCTGTTCAGCATGATGTCCTATTTGGGTCTAAGGCTGAGGAGGTTTTTAAAAAGATGGAAGAAAAAGCCAAGTCTATGCAGACTGTAAAAGATTTCTTGCAAGTTCAGCCTCCTAGGAATTGGCCCTCCAAAAATTGGTCTTTTCCCACCTCTGACAGGCCTCAAAGAGGAAGATATAGACGCTCCAGAGGTAGGGCGCAGGCTCAGGCCTCCTACAGATCTAGACAGTGGACTGCTTCTTCACCTAGAAGGGGAGAAGACAGATCTCAAACCCAAAGAAAACAGACTCAATGACTCCCTCTGTTGGGCTTCAGGTCCTCCTTCCCTGGATGCCCCTCTCGGAGGAAAACTTTCTCTTTTTTACCAGAATTGGACTCGCATTACCCAGGACAAATGGGTGTTAGACATGATTTTGAAAGGTTATGGATTCCACTTTCACACTCTGCCAAGGCCTTCAGGCTGGCCAGATCTGCCAAAACATCAATGGACAGAGGCCTTAAATCAAGTGGACACCTTATTAGCCTTAAGGGCCATAGAACCTGTTCCACCTCTAGAGGTGGGGAAAGGTTTTTATTCAAGACTTTTTCTGGTCCCAAGAAAGCAATACTCCTGGAGACCTATTCTGGACCTCTCTATATTAAACACCTTTTTGGAAATTCCAAAATTCAAGATGCTTACACTTCAACAACTTCTTCCAATGCTCGCACAAGATTCTTGGATGGTAACATTGGACTTAAAGGAGGCTTACTTACACGTCCCCATAAGGCAACATTGCAGAAAGTACCTCAGATTCAAGGCAGGCTCGAGACACTTCCAATTCTCTGCTCTGCCATTTGGCTTATCTACTGCGCCCAGAGTTTTTACCAAATGCCTGGCTCCAGTAGTAGCTTACTGCAGACTTCAGGGGATTCAGATTTACCCCTATCTGGACGACTGTCTAATTCAGGCAGACAGCAAAGATCTTCTACTTCAACATCTGCATTTTGTTCAACGTCTTCTCCTACTACTGGGATTCTCAATGAACATAAAAAAGTCACATTTGATTCCGTCTCAACAAATGATCTTCTTGGGAGCTCTTTTGGACACAAGTTTACAGAAAGCATTCCTCACTCCAGAAAAACAGTTACAGCTGGCTTCAATCTTCAAGACCTTGGCAGCATTAACTCGGCTCACTGCAAGGAAATTCCTGCAGGCTCTGGGCTACATGGCCTCTTGCATCCTGTTGATTCCAAATGCGAGGCTTCACATGAGGAAACTTCAATGGTACCTAAAGAGTGTATGGTCTCAACATTGCCACAGTCTGGATACAATGATACCACTGATTCCCTGCCTCCAGAAGGAATTCCTTTGGTGGTCCAGGGCATGTGTTTTGAACGAAGGCAAGCCCTTTCGTCTGCCTCAACCTACTCAGACCATAACCACAGATGCCTCGGATTATGCATGGGGAGCTCATTTTCTAGACAAATGCCAACAGGGTTCTTGGACAAACAAACACCTTCTATGGCACATCAACTTGAAAGAAATGTTAGCAGTCCAAAATGCTCTTCTAGCCTTCAAGACCTTTTTGAAGCCAGGACCTCTACTAATCCGAACAGACAACACCACAGTCATGTGGTACATAAACAAGCAAGGGGGCTCTCACTCTTACCCCCTTTGCAGACTTGCCATGACCTTATGGGATACAGCCCTAAAGTTGAATCTTGATCTTCAGGCACAGTTCATTCCAGGAAAACAAAATCTCTTAACAGACAGCCTAAGCAGAAACATTTTGAATCCTCACGAATGGATGTTGGACCCCAACTTATTCAGCAAGATAACTGCAGTTTGGGGCTGTCCTCAGATCTATTTGCATCTCATCTCAACCATCAGTTGCCTCTCTTTTGCACCAGGTCCTTCCACAAGACAGCTTGGAAAGTGGATGCCCTGTCATTCAGTTGGAGGAATCTTTCGGGATATGCCTTCCCCCCTCTTCCTCTTCTGCCTCGGGTATTGCTGAAGATAAAGCTGGACAAACCCAGACTAATCATTTTGATAGCTCCGAATTGGCCTTGTCAGTTTTGGTACCCTACTCTACTGCATCTTTCCTTGGTACCTCCTTGGAATCTTCCTCTGACCCATTCTCTACTGTCCCAGCATCAGGGTCAGGTATTTCACTCTCAAATCAAGACTCTCTGTCTGGCAGCTTGGCTCATCAAAGGCAATTGATCCCTTCTTCTCTTCCTAAACAAGTTCTGGATGTTCTTTTGGAAGCTAGGCGTCCTAGTACTAGGAAATCTTATGCTTCTAAATGGAAAAGATTTTGTATTTGGATGCAGGCTCGTGGCTCTGATCCTTTAATACCAGATATCTCATCTATCTTACTTTATCTCTCAGACCTTTTGATTAAAGGTCTTTCATTTTCTTCCATTAAAATTCATGCTTCTGCTATTTCGGCTCATTTCAATTGTGATCGTCCCATTTTTTCCCACCAGTTGGTCAGACAATTTCTGAGAGGAGCTAGGAATTTAAAACCCCCTAGAACTCCTGTCCCTCCTTGGGATCTCAATTATGTTTTGGAAAAGCTTACTTTGCCTCCTTTTGAGCCTGCTGCCTCTGCGGACATTAAGTTCTTATCTTGGAAGACAGCTATCCTGTTGGCCTTGACTTCTGCCAGAAGGGTGTCTGAGCTTCAAGCCCTCATGGCCGTGGAACCATACCTCATCTTCCATCAGGACAGAGTTTCCTTGAGGACCAATCCTACATTTATGCCTAAGGTAGTCTCTAGAGTGGCTCTAAATCAGGCTATTCACCTTCCTACCTTTTTTTCCTAAACCCCAAAATAAGGGGGAAAGGATCTTACATTAATTGGACGTACACAGGCAGCTACGTTTTTACCTGGACAAAATTAAAAGTTTCAGAAAATCAGATCAATTGCTTATTTCTTTTGCTTCCAGTTCTCTTGGTAAAGCCATTTCTAAGCAAACTATTTCCAAATGGATTGCTCATGGTATAAGATATTGTTACTCTCTTCATGGGAAACAAATTCCAGGTTCCGTCAGGACTCATTCTACTAGGGCAGCTGCCACTTCAGCAGCCTTTCTCAGAGGAGTTCCTACCAAGGACATTCTGGAGGCTGCCACTTGGAGCTCGGTGCATACTTTTTCCAAGCACTATAACCTCCCTTTGTACTCTAAGTCTAGGGCAGGCTTTGCCTCTGCTGTTTTGCAGGGTCTTCTAGCTGCTCCTTCTTCTTCATAACCTCCTCCCATATTCTCAGCTTTGGCATTCTACCCTACAGTTATGACTGCAACAGTGAAACATGAAGAACATAGTACAGTTGTGTATACCTACCATAAATGTAGATGTTCGAGTGTCTTCACTGTTGCAGTCGGTGTTTCCCTCCCTCCAGACCCCTCTTGTTTCTATTTGCTTACTGTGTTTTTCCTTTCCACTACCTTTCTGGTGTATTTGTGTGTCCTTTGGGACACCTTTTGGTTTTATGGGGGCTTCTGACATCAGAGGCAAGAAAGGCTGGAGAAGATGGTGTTGGCTGTCAGCTTTATACCCATACGCTCTGACATCAGGGTTCTAGCTGAAACAGCCGACGCCGGACCCAGACTTTGATATTCTGGCCGACCTCGGGCTGCCTGCTGGCAGGAGTACCTTACAGTTATGACTGCAACAGTGAAGACACTCGAACATCTACATTTATGGTAGGTATACACAACTGTACTATATGAAAATCTGGCAATCAGCCTCAAACCTGGGACTGCATCTGACAGCACAATACCTTCCAGGGAAACAAAACACCCTGGCATGCCATTTAAGCAGACAACTCCAGGATCCCCACAAGTGGCAGTTGCACAGGGAGACCTTCCAAAAGATCAATCAAATCTGGGGGAAACCACACACAGACCTCTTTGAAAGCTACCAGAACCACCAGCTAATCAAATTTTGCTCAAGAGTTTTTCACCCAGAAGCTTGGAGGACGCCATCTCCTTCCATTGGGGGAGCCGGTTTATATACGCTTTTCCCCCCACTACCTCTGATACCCAGAGTGCTGCCTGCTCAAGATCAGAGAGGAAGGGCCAAGGGCTATCTTAATTGACCCAGACTGGCCGAGGCAGCACTGGTACCCCATGCTTCTCGGTTTGAGCATGCACTGTCCCATCCCCCTACCCCCCTCCACAGACCATCTCACACAACAGAGGGGGAAGCTACTGCACCCAGGTCTGGCCACACTCAAGTTAACCACATAGTTGATTCCTCAAAGGCAAATAACACTTCAGCCCTCAGCAAACAAGGGTTAGACTTTATTAAGGAGGCCCGTAGACTCGACACCAAAAAATCTTATTCAGCAAAATGGAAAAGGTATACCTGCTGATGCAGCAGCAGAGGCGCAGACAGTGCCAATGCCACTTTACCACTGGTGCTGGACTACCTGGTAGAGCTTCTAGAAAAGGGATTGTCTTACTCCTCTATCAAGATTCATGCTTCAGCTATCTCAGCCTGTGTCCAGGTGGAGCAGCCCTTGTTCTCTCAGTATCTCTTAAAACAGTTCCTCAGAGGTGTAGCTCACATCAGGCCACCTGCACCAGCTTGGGATCTAAACTTTGTTTTGGAAAAGTTGACTGTCCCCCCCTTTTGAACCAGCATCCCTCAGCAGATCTCAAGTAACCTCTCTTGGAAAATTGATTTCTTGCTAGCCATCACTTCTGCCAGGAGGGTATCTGTGCTCCAGGCCTTAAAGGCCACTGAGCCCTTCATAATTTTTCACGCAGACAGGGTGTCTCTGAGAATCATCCCCTCCTTTATGCCTAAAGTGGTCTCTAAGGTGACCCTCAACCTGACCATTCACCTACCTACTTTCTACCGAAAACCCTATCAATAAAGGAGAAAGAATTCTGCATACCCTGGATGTACACAGACAACTGAGATTTTACCTTGATCGGGCCAAATCGGTCAGAAAAATTGACCAGCTCCTGGTTTTGTTTGCCACTGGAGCAGAGGGGAAACCCATTATAAAGCCAGACCATGTCCAAATGAGCTCTCATCGCATACATTTCTGCTATGCCTTCCAGGGAAAGAGTCCACCTAAATCCATTAAATCTTACTCCACTAGAGCAGCCTCTACTTCCATGGCCTTCCTGAGAGGGGTTACTGCAAAGGGATATCCTGGAGGCTGTTACATAGACATCTATCCACACTTTCACTATGAACTACCAGCTGGCTACATTCTCCAAAACCTGGGCAGGATTTACATCTGCAATCCTGCAGGGCATGCTAGCATCCCCATAATGTATATAACATGCCTCCACCCATTTCCTCATCTTTGGGAATATTCTCACAAGTGATTGCAGCAGTGAAACACAAAGAACATAGTACAGTTGTGTACACTTACCATAAATGTAGATGTTCAAGTATATTCACTGTTGCAGTCCTGTTTCCCTCCCACCTTCTCCCATATTTATATATCCTCTTAGGGGCTCCTGACTATTGGGGGGCAAGAAAAACTGGTGTAATGGTGTCCGCTTTCACCCTTTATAGCCCTGACGACATGACGTCAGCCATAGTCTCTGAACAGTCGATGCAAGAGAGAAATCTTTACTCTGGTATTCATGCCGGCCGAGGGCTACCCAGTAGGGATAACCCACAAGTGATGACTGAAACAGTGAATACACTCTAACATCTACATTTATGGTAACTGTACACGACTGTACTTTCACCATCAGTAAGCACAGACTTGAAGGCAGTGACGATGCTACCAAGAATCAGGGACATGAGATTGATGCTTCTAAGCTGGTGATGGTCATTCATACTACTTGTACGTAAGAATATATATGTGCAGGGAGGGGAGTCGGAGGCCTTTGTTGTGACATGAGTGCTCACTTCCGCAACCAAGGGGGTGGTGTTCAGGCTTAGCAGAAAAATGCCTTCATAGACTTCATCTGTCATGAGGTGGATTTCAGATAGGTAAATTGTCATGCAAGTTTGCTGTTCTGGGAACAATTACGAGTCCATCCTGAAACAAAAACAGCCATCGTCCTGAGATGTAGTGAAGCAGGACTGTGAACTCTGCAGCAAGTACCCTCTACCCATAATAATAGGGTTCCCTTACACTTTGCTGGAAATTATGTGGGATCTTTTGCATCCACCTGAGCTACCACTGTCTCACTCAGATGGGGCCTCGGTTTAACATCCCAATCCCTCTGTCTGCAGTACTATGCCTACAGAACCTGCTAATCCACTCCTGCTCCACCCCTGGAAGTATGGGTACCAATGAGCGAGTACTAAAGGCAAAGATCTAGGAGAAAACACAGGGTAGGGGAAGAGAGAACTAGAACCATTTTTTCAGTGTATTTCTGTTTCTTTTTCTTAAGCTTTGAAATTAACATCTTTGCCAGTTATGCAAGTGTTAACCTAAACCGGTATGCTTGGCTTTTTTGTTAGGAGTACTGTAGTAAATCTTTTTAGTTTGGCATATTGCTCCTAGTACTGGTCAGAGATCAGTTTGTCATCAGTTTTCTGCATGCTACTTTTTCATTGCTTGATTAGACAGATGTTCTTCGTGTTTCACTGTTGCAGTCATTACATTTGGGTAATCTGCTGGCAGGTTGCCCTCAGTTGGCCTGATTAACAAAGTCTTGGGTCCTGTGTCAGTTGCTGTCCCTTTTCTGTGACGTCAGGTCAGCAGGGGTGTAAAACATGCAGCCAACGCCATTACATCAGTCTTTCTTGCCATGTGGTTCGCAAGTGCCGGTCGGCCAACTCCTGAAATTTTCGTTTTCGAGTTTCAGATCCGAAGTCTTCAACTAAAAAGCTAAGTACCCCATTGGGGAAACGTTTTCTTGCTCCTTACCTATGTCAGTAAAAGTTAATAATTGCATTACTTGTGGGAAGCAAATACCTCATAAGGATTTTCATTTGTACTGTATTCCTTGCCTAGGTCCTGACCACAATGTACCTTGCTGTCGGTTCTGTGCTTTATTTAATCAACGCACTATTAAATGTCCATACATTTTTGCTTCTAAATATTTTGGCTCATGCTTTAATTATCCAGAAATGTCGTTGGTTAGCAATCCGACTATCGGAATACCTATAAAACGCAAAGAAAAAGGCAGAAACAGGCCGTTGAGGTCCAAAACTGCAGACGATGCTACTCCTAAGCCAGTTGCCAGTTCGCCGGTACTCAGTGAGGCACTTTTGCAGCCCCTGATACCCGCTACTTCTGATTCGCAGGCCTCTACTGAGACCAATTTGGAGTCTGGTATGCCACAAGATGCTTCAGTTATGGAACACGCGGATGTCTCTACCTTCGATAGGTCTGGAATAGCTGTGCAGGCACCGGCTTCTGAGGGTGTTTTCAGGCCTACAGATTTGTATATTAGACCGAGCCCATCTTCAAATCTAAGGCCAAATGCTCGACCTGTGCCTAAAAAAACAATGCCTGGGCCACATGTGCAGGCCCCTATGCTTTAAAACAAATCATCAAAATGGCTGAAGATTTAATTACTTTGATCAGGGGTAGCCAACCCCCCCCCCCTCCTTCTAAGAGGCCTAGGCAAGATGTTGATTATGAATCTTCTGAACAGGATTCTATTTCTTCTGACTCTTCTAATGAACAGGAATTGTCTATACCTACTTATGAGGACTTTGATGCAGAAGATTCCATTCCTTCTGCCTCTCCCCCTGAGGATTTTTCTTTTGGGGAAACTTTGCATTCCTTAAGGGAACATTTCCACTGGGAAAGTCAGGATTTTTCTGAATCTAAAAAGACTTAGGGATTTTCTTCTTCCTCAGCATAGGCCTTTGCTATACCTCCTGTTCTAGACATTGTTGATTATGTTTTTTCATAATCTAGTATGGCTCCTGATTCTCTGCTTCCAGCTCCTTGTAAGCCAGACAGATATTACAGGGTTCCTGACTCCCACAAATTCCTTTTAAAAATCCTGCTGCAGATCCTGAAAGCATTTCTCAGGGTCCCAAGGGCATTAAGGCTTCTACTGCTAAAAATCCTACCCCTTCTGATAGAGATTCCAGGGCGCTGAATAGATGGGGTACGAAGGTTTACACTTCTGCAACCAGGGTTTTAACCTGTCAGTTTCATATGCTAAAATATCAGCAGCATATCATGGTACTGCTTAAACAGAAAATGATGTTGATTTCTGATTGTATGGAAAGTAAAGATTTACAGGATTTATTGCATTCAGCTGAACAAGTTGGAAAACGTACTTTGCAATGTGGTTTTGATTCTTTGGAGGCCTCTTGCAGGGCTGCTGTAACTGGGTCTGTGCTAAGAAGCCATGCTTGGCTCAGAGCAAAATCTGCCTGATCATGTTAAAGCAAAATTGTTAGATGCTCCTTTACAACAGGACCGTCTCTTTGGTAATAAGGCTGAAGAATTTCTAAAAAAGATGGAAGATAAAGCTAAATCTATGCAAAATGTCAGAGATTTCTTACAAGTACAACCTCCAAGATTTAGTAGACACTGGCCTACTAAGAACTGGTCCTTTCCGGTCCCTTCGAGGGCCACTCAAGTAAAACCCAGACATTCCAAAGGTACCAGGTTTCAGTCCCAAGGGACCTTCAGAATAAAACAATGGGGTGCCTCCTCTTCCAAATCTGGAAACAACAAGATGTCTCCCTATTGTAAGCAGTCTCAATGACGTCCCTTTGCACCTACCAAGGACTCAGCCGCCCCTTTGGGGGGAAAACTGGCTCTTCATGCAAAAAACTGGCAACTTATAACCCAGGACAAATGGGTTTTAAATATAATATCTCAGGGATACAGATTTCATTTCCACACGTTGACAATTCCAAACGGATGGCCAGACCTGTCACCAAATCAGGGGGCAGAGGCCCAGAAACAAGTATTTTCCCTCATGAGCATGGGGGCTATACCAGAAGAGGAAAAGGGACAAGGTTTCTATTCAAGACTTTTCCTGGTACCCAGAAAAGACAAATCTTGGCGTCCAATTCTGGACTTATCTACTCTAAACACCTTTCTGGACATCCCATAATTCAAGATGCTGACTCTTCACCAGTTACTTCCTATGCTAGGCAAAGATGCCTGGTTGGCAACTCTAGATTTAAAAGAGGCTTACCTGCATATCCCAATCAGGGAATTTTGCAGAAGGTACCTCCGCTTCAAAGCAGGCCTCTTGCATTACCAGTTCTTTGCACTGCCCTTTGGCTTATCTACTGTGCCCAGGGTCTTTACAAAGTGCCTGGCTCCAGTAATTGCATTTTGCAGGCAAAGAAATATTCAAATATATCCATACCTGGACGATTGTCTAATTTAGGCAGAAAACAAGGACATTCTTCTAAAACATCTGGCGCTTGTAAAAAGGGTTCTAACTTGTCTAGGGTACACTATAAACAAAAAGAAATCACAACTGGTACCCTCTCAAAAAATTACATTCCTGGGTGCAAGCTTGAATGCAACTGCCCAAATGGCTTTCCTTAAGCCAAAGAAGCAAATTCATTTGGTAACTTCAAACAGGTGGCCACAAAAACCCTGCTTTCTGCAAGGCAAATACTGCAAGCCCTGGGGTTCATGGCCTCCTGCATTCTTCTAATTCCATATGCAAGACTGCATATGAGGAAACTTCAGTGGTATTTAAAAAGTCTATGGAGTCAGCATTGTCACAGCCTGGAAACAGTGATTCCTATCATACCTTGCTTGCAACTAGAGTTCCTATGGTGGGCAGAGGCCTGCCACCTAAACAAGGGACTGCCATTCACACCACCCCCTGCCGCCCAAACCCTAACTACAGACGCATCAGACTATGCTTGGGGGGGGGGCTCATCTGGCACAGAATTGCATTCAGGGCAAATGGAACCCAAATCAAATGCACCTTCATATCAATCAAAAAGAAATGCTAGCTGTACAGAATGCACTGACAGCCTTCAAGGACTACCTTCATCCAGGACAATTAATGATAGACAACACCACAGTTATGTGGTACATAAACAAGCAGGGGGTACACACTCCTACCCCCTTTGCAGACTAGCCATGGCATTGTGGAACACTGCCTTGACCTAACATGTATAACTAAAAGCTCAATTCCTGCCAGGAATGCTGAATACTCTGGCAAATGAACTAAGCAGAAATCTCATGGTCCCACACGAATGGAAACTGGATCCATGGATTTTCAACATGTTGACACGCAAATAGTGGAGCCCAGACATAGATCTTTTGCCTCACCCCAGAACTATCCATTGGACAAATTCTGCAAAAGAATTCATCACAAAAAAGTTTGGCAAGTGGATGCTGTGTCATTCAGCTGGAAAAACCTATCAGTCTATGCCTTTCCCCCTCTGCATCTACTCTCCAAAGTTCTACTAAAAGTTAAACAGGAGAAACCAAAAATGATTTTGATTGCTCCAGACTGGCCTCACCAATACTGGTACCCACTCCTGTGCAGTGTGTCACACCTTCCACCGTGGCACCTGCCTCAGACACCTTATTTTACTGTCTCAGCAGAACAACCAAATTTTGCACACTCGACTACAAACTTTGAATCTTGCAGTGTGGCTAATTACCTAAATTCACCTTTAGCATCCCTCAGCAAACCTGTGATGGATGTCATTTTGGAGGCAAGAAGACCTAGTACTAGAAAATCTTATGCTGACAAATGGAAAAGATTCTGTGCCTGGAATCAGTCTCAAGGAATAAGTACAGCAGTGCCCAACATTCCTCAGATTTTGCAATACTTAACTGAGATGCTTCACCAGGGTCTGTCCTTTTTTTTCCATAAAAGTCCTTGCCTCAGCCATTTCAGCTCATTACAACACAGAACCTCCCCTCTTCTCTCATCCTCTGCTAAAGCAGTATCTCAGAGCAGCCAAAAACTTAAGACGACCCAGGAGAGCTCCAATCCCTGCCTGGGACCTCAGTTTTGTTTTGGAGAAGCTCACTCTCCCTCCTTTCAAGCCAGCTGCTACTGCAGACGTAACATTTCTCTCCTGGAAAACAGCTTTCCTTTTAGCAGTCACTTCAGCTAGAAGGATTTCCAAATTACAGGCTCTTATGGCAGTGGAGCCTTTCATCATTTTTCATGCGGACAGGGTATCTCTCAGGACCCATCAATCCTTCATGCCTAAGGTGGTATCCAGTGTGGCTCTTAATCAGACCATTCATTTGCCAACTTTCTTTCCCAATCCACAGAACAAGGGGGAGCAGAATCTGCATTCATTGGATGTCCACAGACAACTTAGATTTGACTTAAACAGGACTAAATCTCAAAGAAAGTCTGAACAACTGCTGGTGGCATTTGTTGCAGTGGCAGAGGGAAAGGCTATTTCAAAACAAACCATTTCCAAATGGATAAGCTATTGTATTCGTTTCTGCTATATGCACCATGGAAAAAACTATCCCCCAGGGGATCAGATCCTATTCCACCAGGACTGCATCTACTTCAACGGTGTCCCTACCCAGGGACATTATAGAAGCTGCTACCTGGAGCTCAGTTCATACTTTCACTAAACATTACTGTTTACCACTTTTCTCTAAATCCAGAGCTGGCTTTGCCACTGCTGTCTTGCAAGGCCTTATAGCTGGTCCTAATGCTGTATAATTCCCTCCACCCAACCATAGCTTTGGGAATCTACCCAAATGTAATGACTGCAACAGTGAAACACGAAGAACATAGTACAGTTGTGTACACTTACCATAAATGTAGATGTTAGAGTGTATTCACTGTTGCAGTCCTGGTTACCCTCCCTCCAGCCCCCTATTTTTCACTGTCTATACCTCTACTTTCTTTCACTATGCTTAAAAGCACTTTTGGTGTATTTGCTTTTGGTTGGAGGTATATTTTTTGTGTTTTTAATTTTATTTGCTTCCCATTTGGGGGGCACCTGACACCTGGGGTAAGAAAAACTAATGTAATGGTGTCGGCTGCATGTTTTATACCCTGATGACCTGACGTCACGGAAGAAGGGACAGCAACCGACGCAGGACCCAAGACTTTGTTAATCAGGCAGACTGAGGGCAACCTGCCAGCAGGTTACCCAAATGTAATGACTGCAACAGTGAATACACTCGAACATCTGCATTTATGCTAAGTGTACACAACTGTACTTTTTGCAGTTATGCTGCTGTATCTGTTGTATATCTATTCTTGCTATATATGTTTTCTGTAGGAAAAGTTTAACTTAACACAAGGTTTATTTTCTTCAGGGACCAATACCTAGCGTATGTAATTGATTTTTTCTGTTTTTGGTATGCTAATTTGTGTGAAGGAACTGCAGCTCAACAACAGTCTCACCTCTTGAGCTTCATGGCTGAATCATTTAAATATTTCAGTACAAGTTGAATTCTGTTAATATTTCATTACAGTTTTTTTGCAAATTACAGTATTTGATACTGATGAACCTCTTGACATTGCTTGTATTGGTGTCATTTAGACTAACTTCTGTTTTTCCACCCATTTGTCATCACTTTCTTTTAATGTCTTGAGCAGAGCTGATTATTAGTTATTTTACATCCTCACACAAAGCATTAAGTGCATTTCAAGCACATCTGCATACACTTTTACAGACATGCATTCACACACTTACTTATAGGAAAATAAAAGAGAATTGTGTAGAAGCTCTTATTTGGCAGACATTAGTACCCCTGTTGCTTCAGGTGTTCAACTTCTAAACAATAATATGTGTCGTATAGAATTAAACTGTTAGGTTTTGCAAGTCAGCATAGTGGTGTAGAGGGCTAAAGCCATCGATTTACATCTGAGATTCAGTTAGAAGCCCTGATATTTGATGCAGTGGCAGGGGAGGAGCAAAGGACATGTGGTTATATTTCCCTGGAGAAGGATTGGGAAACAGATGCATAGTGCTTCCTGGGGGTGGGTGGGTGTGGAGGCTTGCTGATGTCAGCTCCTTATGAAAGTAAGGAACATTTTGTTGTGGTTTACCCACTACTGTTCACCCACATGGTTTTGCCATACAGTTAGTGGAGAAGAGAAAGTATCTGGGAACACACTCCCATAGCAAACAGAATGACATGGACCCAGATCGCCTTGATCTTCTCACTGCCGTAACCCTTGATCAGAGTTAGTCTGTAGGAGGCTAGGAGGGGATAAGTTGACCCAGCAGTCAAGGAGGGGCACAGCATTCTCCCAAAACTGTATAGGAGGCAAAAATGGCCCATTCTAAGATTATCAAGGCTGGACAAGTTTCTGACCTTTGAGACTTGAAGGTGTTAACTCCTGCAGTCTTTGCTTGCTGTCCATTTACGAAGGAGTATTCTACTTGTTATGGATCTGAAGCAATATGTACCTGTACATGCACATCCTCAGGCAGCAACAGGCAGTGCCTCTGAGGTACACTGTAGGGCACAGACACTTCCAATTCATCATCTTCTCTTTGGATTTTGCTACTCAGAAATTGTTCAGAGGATGATTAGTTCTAGTGTTTGCTCATCTCAGTACCCAGGATAGTCATACTTAGCTTTATTTGGATGAGTCTTTGATTAAAGCTTCCTCTGTGTAAGATTTAGTGGTCTCTGAGATGTATCATGCCCTGCCTAATAAGTTTGAGGGTCTTCCTGAAGTTGTCTAAATCTCACTTGACTCCTCCGAACACCAAAATGTTCTAAGAAGCCTTTCTTAACAAGGAGCACAGAAATCTGTTTTCACTAGAGGTTAAGATCTCACAGTTGAGTCTTTAGTTTTCATATCAGCATAGAGTACCTGTCTTTCAACAGGAATGCTGTATGAGCATTCTTCCTGATGGTACTCATGTACAGCTGCCTATTTCTTATCTGCACATGTACAGTTTGAGAAATATTGCACTTTTCAGATCTGCATCTGGTTACCTCTCTCTTCCATCACACCTCCAGCATTTGCTGTCTACCTGAAGAAAGATTTTCTGAAGTCTGCTTGGGGTATAAAAATTCCTGTGTAAGAACTTCCAAACAAAAATCATAAACCTTCCAGGCTTTGCCACATACTTGGGAGTCATACAGATGTCTTCCAAGTGTTTCCTTGTGCGTTGCCTTTCCAGTCTCTCTCCACAGTCTTTTATAATCTCCAATGATTGGTTCTTATAGTTATCGTGCAATTTCTTGTATACCCAACTAATATTTTTTTTTTTTAAAAGCAGCTTCTGTTGTAGTCTCTTAAAACTAAACTCTACCAGAGCTAGTCTTGCATTTAGCCCTCCCCCTTTCTGTTTATCTGCACTGTGGTGTCACTCCCTAGTAGAAAAGGCAGTTTATAATTTGCAGAACAAATGTCTGACTGGCCTCATCTGACTCTCTTGTCTTTCACTGTGTAGTTATTTGTTCCAATACATTGATTCATTTGCCAGTTTTCTCCAGTAGCGTCCAGCCCCCTCTTGCCTATTTACTTGCACCCTACTTGCAGTTATTCCTTTTGACAAAATCACCTTTCTGCATTCCTGTGTTGGCTTCATTCTTGATACTTTGACTAATATTCTGTATGGTGGTGGTTGCATAGTTTACTCCTAAGGCTTTTGTTTTATCTTCATTTATTTTGTATGCTGACAAAACTTGAAAATGTGTCAAAATATTCTGGATCACTGAGATATTCCTTTACTGGATTTATCAAGTACAAAATAATATCAGTGAATAAAACTAACTCTTTTTTTAGATTACCATACCAATTGCGCCCTTGAATTTTTGAGTTCCTTATTTTCTTTGCTAACAGCTCAAAATATAAAGCAATTAAAGGAAAAAGAGGACACCTCTTTCTTGTTCCACTGTTTAAATGTAGCTTGATGAAGAGGAATCTTCGCAGATTAACTTTTGCCTCTGACCCTTCATAAATCCTCATAATTTACCCAATTATTCTATCAAGAAATTCAAATGCTCCCATTGCTGTACTTGTAAAATTCCAGCTGACTCTACCAAGTGCTTTCTTGCACTCTGCTTCCCTCTGTATCATCATTGGTTTAATATTTACTCCCCCCCCCAACACACACACACACACAAAAAAACAGATGTATTTCTTCGGCAACCTACCCTCTTTTGTATTTTCCTTTTTTGGTCCCCCAGTACATCTTCACTATTGCATTTCAGGTTGCAGTCCCCACCCATAAATAATCCCTGCTGAAAACTTTGTATGTGTCCAAAATTCTCTTTAGCTCCATAACAGCAGTTTTAGGCGGAGCATAAATATTTGGCAACGTAATTCTCCTTCCCAATAATGCCTTGCTACTACAAATCTACCATTATTACCCACCCCCCCCCCTCTGTCATTTCTGGAGTCCCTTTAAGAATCAGTATTGTTTTTCTCCTTTTCCTTTGTCCCCAGTATTCTGATAAATGTCCACCTTGAAACCCTTGCCATTATCAAATTCATATGGTCATTTCTTTCCATTTGTATCTCCTGCAAAATTGCTGTTTGCACTGTACACCTCTTAATATAATTCAGTACTCTGATTTTTTTTCTATACCTATAAGGCTGTCTAAATTCCATGATAATATGGACAGTTGTGATAGAAAGCTATTACTTCCCCTTATTATATGTGAAAGTGCTTTTGATTGTATATTTCCATATTTAAGTTTACATGTGGACATGGCTGAACTGTTATGTAGTTGCTTCTTGTCATATCAGTTTTACACGGTCACATTTTCAAGACCTTTTGCTTCAGTGAAAACACTCAAACACAAAACTAAATAGATTTTCATACCCCATCCCTTTTTAACTTGGAGCAAGCACACAAAACTATGTATGTTTTCAATCCAGTTTACCCTTCCATTTAGGAGCAATTGTCCCAAATTGAAAGTTGTAGTCACAGGCTTTACCTAATGTTAAATTAAGCTGATCTGTACCGAAGCTGTGTTTCATTTGCTGTTGGTTTAGATTTTAATTTCATTTTTCTAGTAACTGCTTTTTTGGCAACCAATTGTGCTAAACTTAGTAATTCCTTACCACATGTAGGAAATTCAGATCTTATGTCCTAGTTCAAAAGAATAATTTCTTTAGTTACATAATTTGCTCTGCCAACCTTCTAAATCAAGAACTCTGTAGAGAATTTTTAATACTTATCTTATTACACTCTCGCAAACATGTTCCCAGTTAGTGTGTGTCTTTCCTATCACACCTTCAGCATTTGCTATCCTCTTGAGGAAAAACTCTTGAAGTCTTATTGAAGTATAAAAATACCTATTCAAATACTTCCTAGCAACATAATAAACTCTCTGGACTTTGCTGCATACTTGTAAGCCATTCAATTGTCCTTCTATTGTTCCTTTGTAAATTGCTTTTCTAGTACGTGGATACATTTCTGATGCAGTTTAGGCACCTTTTTACAGAGAATGTGTAACAGGTATTAAGAGGCTAAAAAAATTCTTCTTTGAAAGTCATGTTCAGCCAAATGGAAGAGATTTTCTAGCTGGTGCCATAAGAGAGACCAGGACCAGGCTCAGGTGGTTTTCTAGTACCTGTGTGAATTGCTCCAATTTGACATGTCTTACACCTCTGTCAAAATACATATTTTGCCCATTTTTATTTGTCTCTCAATAGGGTCTCCCTTTCTTCTTCCAAGTCAGGCAGCTCTTGAAAGAGGTGTTCCATATTAGACTGCCTAGAAAGCAGATGACTTCATTGTGTGATTTTAGTTTTGTATTAAAAAAGGTAACTCAGTCTCCATTTGAACCAGCATATATATTCTTTATTTTTTTATTTTCTTGCCTCTCTTTTTCAGTTATTGTTATTGCTGTGGTTTTTGATGTGAGTTGGCATATATTCCTTTTTCCTTTACCTTGTTGGTAGATTCTCTTACCATCGTTGGTATAGGCCTTCTCTTCCCTTACCTTACCTCTGGTAAATTCTTAAATACCATCGCCAGTGTTCCAACTTCCCTTCTTTCTTCTCTTCACCCTTTTTGGGGTAAATTTCTAACTGCCATTGTTGGTACAGCCTTAAAAACAGCTGCACTGTATATTTCTCCCATTAGTTCTTGTGTGTGTGTGTGGTGTGCATGCCGCTCTTGTTGTTTTTGAAACATGGCAGAGAAAGGGAAAAGAAACACAGGTTTCAAGCAGTGTGAGGAATGTTGAAGAAAGATGCCCAACTCCGATGGGCATCTTTCATGTGTTTATTGTTTGTGGGTGCCACATTTGGAAATTCAATTGTCGTGTGAACTCTTGCAGGGGTTTCAGTGCTCGAACCCTTGCAGAGAGAGGTAATAAACTTATCCTCAAGGGGCTGCTAAAATGCTCTTTTAGTGAGGCTTTGTCTGAGGCGGAGACATCCAAGTCTCCCAAAAAGGAATCCAAGAAAAGGAGTCAATTCTGTTCCTACGTCACTTAAAGTACATGATGCTAAATCTTCTAAGGCCCAGGTGCCAACTCATCCCTCGGATCCGAGGCCTAAGATACCAAAATCTGCATAGACTTCGGCTCCGGCACCGAAACCTGTCACATCCCCCATGGTGCCAACAACTACTGAAATTACCAAAACTGTTATGGCACCGACCATTTCATCGGTACCAGTGAGCCTCTTGGCACCAACAATAGTCTCCCCCCTAGCATTTGGGTTACTCCTTCCTCTGCAAAGCAAACTTTGGTCAACTTACACCCAGGACTAGGTACTCTCCATCTGTAGACCCCTTCTTTGGTCAGCAATTAAGTTAATTTCTTGAAATGCCAGAATGGCCCTTGATGTCCATCTGTTCCACGAGAAGCCTTTCAGAGCTTGATGTAGTCAGATTAGTGGATCAGCTCTTGGCAGCCAGAGGCTTTCCTGCCCCCTCTAGGACCTCTCTCCCACTTGGAGCCGAGGGTTACTCTCCTAGAACTCCCACTTATCTTCCTCCTTCAACCTCTCCACAGGTCTTGGAGCCTCAACTTTGATGTTCCCCGGGCCAGCTACTTCGGTGCCGATTGTGAATTTCACCTTGGTTCCAGAACCGACTCTGTGGTCTGTGGCTCTATTGGAGCCCATCCACTCACAGGATCATGATTTGGTTGCCGGTTCCATTATTTCTAGTTCAACTCCAGTTTTTTCCACCACACCGTGTATGGTTCCTGGTGCCTTTGCAGTTACAAGTCCTCTCTCAGCTCCTACTCAGGAAGGGGATTTGTCGGAGTGGGGTGTTTCCCCAGTTCCAAGGTTGTCTTTCTCTGTTATGGGCTCCCATCTCTCTTCAGGTGGGCCTGCCTTCCAGATTATGGAGAGAGCTCTAGCCTCAGCAGGCTCACAGTTGGCAGCATCCCTGTCGGAGTGTCATATCTTATGTATCCTCTGGCTCCCAGCTGACACCATCTGCTACATTGGGGCAGCAGGCACAAGAGCAGCAAGGTACCCTGTTGCAGGGTCCCCTATCTTTGGAGTTCATAGGTAGTTACTAGGCTATCGGCCCAAGAGCCTACGTAAGCCTAACCAACAAGGTTCCCTGGCTTACGTCACCCAAGAAAGTTATTTTCCTGTGCCACTGTTGAGCAGAGACACAGAAGTGATCCCTGGGGTGTATTTCCTATTTCCAATCCACTCATCAAGATTTTTCTTGGAGTGCTAATGAAGAACTTTGCTTGACATAGATGGGTAGCCTGTTCCAGAGTATGGGAAGTCTCTGGGACAGGAATCTATCCCTCCAGCATGTCCTATTTATTGTGGTGACAAGTTTTAGGTCCCTAGAGCATGTAGCTCGGAGGGATTGGGATTTCTTTAGGTGTAGCATGTCCAACAGCTCTGGGTTTAACATAGCTTTATATGTTAGGCAAAGATCAACTCGGAGTAGGCGATATGCTACGGAGTAAAGCTGGAGTTTTTTGAGGCGGTCAGTGTAGGGCATTTGTTTGAGGCCAGTAATCCTCTTTGTGAGGTACTTCTGTGGCCTTTCCAGCTGCTGCAGATGTCTTGAGGTACATTCCAAAAGGTGTGTTGTACTCTATAATGGGTCTAATGAGTGTCGAGTAGAGGAGAACAATGACCTCTCTTTTCCTGGATGAGAACCCTTTTATGATGAGGTGTGCCACGTAGAAGGACTTCCTAACTACTGTGGTGATGTGACTATCAAAGGAGAGACTACTGTCCACCTGGGTCCCAAGGCCTCTTATCACACATTCGGTGTTAAGTAGATTGCTGCCTATGTGGTAGTTCATGGGTACAGAGTTTTTACCAAAGGGGATGACACTGCACTTTTTGGTATTGAGCTTGAGGCCATGGCTCTGACACCAGGCATCTGTCTCAGCGAGGCCCTTCTGTAGGATGTCCACATCATTTGGGGACAGGACTATGGCTCCTAGTTTGCAGTCATCTGCGAACTTCGTTAGCCAGAGGCCTTCTGTTATAGCCTGTACTTCAGAGAAGTAGATACCAAACAGGAGAGGTCCCAGGACGGAACCCTGTGGTACTCCACTTGTCACTGCTTTGAGGTCAAATTTGGAGTCTGCAACTTTTACAGTGTGGGTTCTGTCAGTGAGCCAGTTGGCAGCCCATCTTGTGATGTAGGGATTTATACCTAGTTTAGTGAGTTTAGCTATAATTCCAGAATGGGGGATGGTGTTGAAAGCCTTGGCGAGGTCAAGATAGGCTGTGTGAACCACCTTACCCTCATCTTCTGCTTTGGTGACTGCCTCAAAGAAGTCAGTCAGGTTCAGGAGGCATGATCTGCCTTTCACAAACCCGAACTGGGTGGGATCTAGAGTTTGGAGGTTACCAATGTCTTTGTTTATGAGTTCCATGATATGTTCCATGGCCTTGCAGACCAGGCGCATCAGGCTAATAGGTCGATAGTTCCCGGGATAAGTGGTGGCTCCCCCTTTGTGGAGTGGGATAACTGTTGCTGTGCGCCATTCAGTGGGCACAAAGCCTGATGCGAGGCTATTATTGAACATGGTGCTTAAGTGGGGAGCCAGTTCGTTCTGAAGTACGTGTAAAACGCAGCCTGGGATGTTGTCTGGTCCTTTGGATGCTGTGTTTTTGGCTTTAGAGAATGCAATATAATATGTGAAAAAAAATTTATATAAAAATCCTTATATAAAAAATGTATTTATAAACATCATGAAAAACATATACCTATATATGTATATAAAAATGCATGGTATACAAAATGCTTATATGCTATCAGTTTTATATATATATATATATATATATATATATATATATATATATATATATATATTTGTATAAGCATTTTGTATAGTATGCATTTTTATATACATACATATGTATGTCTATTTTTTTATATACTACATAGGTATATTTTTTTCATGATTATAAATACATTTTTATACAAGGATTTTTATATATATATATTTTTTTCACATTCATATTTATTTAAAGTTGTATTTATGCATGAATAGGGCAGTGTCTTTTTAAATGTACTATTAAGTTAATTAATGAAAGGAAGTGACATCACTATAGAGATGTATTTAAGATGTGCAATATTTTAAATCAATGTCTGAGGAAGTTTAACATTTATTTAAATGAAAGCGCTAACCGGTTCATCCTTTGGAGATTATTTTAGATTATTTTCGAATAAACTTGCTGTTCTAATTTATATGGTGGTTCGTTCCTTTGCCTTTGGTGGTGGTTCTTGTTTTTATGGTCTGTCAGTGTGGTCATTTCATTTAATTGCCCCTCAAAACATTGGTCCTTTCCAGCCCCCTCAAGTTCACCTCAGACTAGATCTAGGGGAAGCAGACACCCCCCCCCCCCAGACAGCAGTCTCAGGGTATGCAGAGATCTAAGCAATGGAAATAATTCACAATGACTTCTCAACTCCACCTCTGCGTATCTGCTTGTGCTCCTAGGAAGAAAACTTGCCTCACGTGCAAACAACCGGGCCCCCATCACCAACTATCAATGGGTCCTCAACATAGTGTCCCAGGGCTGCAAATTTTTTTTCCACACACTGCCAACCCCAAAAGGGTACCCTGATCTTCCTTCAAACCAGTGGGCAGAGGCACAAAAACAAGTTAATTCCCTGCTCTCCATGAGGGCAATTCAGCCTGTTTCTGCAGAATAGGTAGGCCAAGGTTTCTGTTCCAGAGTTTTCCTGGTACCCAAAAAAGAGGGCACCTAGCTCCCAATTTTAGATCCATCCATTCTAAACACCTTCCTGGTGGTACCAAAATTTTAAAATGCTCACCCTACAGCAGCTTCTCCCTATGCAGTCCAAAGATGCCTGGTTAGCCACCCTAGACCTAAAAGAGGCCTATCTGCACATCCCAATCAGAGACTCTTGCAGGCAATATCTATGTTTCAGGGCAAGATCTGTGCGTTATGAGTTTTCTGCACATCCCTTTGACTTATCCACTGCTGCCAGAGTTTTCACAAAATGCCTGGCTCCAGCCATTTCTTTTTGCAGACAAAGAAATATTCAAATTTACCCCTACATGGACGACTGCCTGATTCAGACAGACAGTCAGGGAAAGCTGTTGCAGTACTTGACATTTGTAAAGGACCTACTAACCTCACTGGGGTACATTATAAATGAAAAGAAATCCAAACTAGTCCCCAGTCAAAAAATTGTATTCCTGGGAGCAAGCCTGGACACATCATCCCAGATAGCATTCCTTACTCCAGAAAAAGAAGCCTGACAGGCTACTTCTCTTAAACTGGCCACCAGAATCCAGTTATCCGCAAGGGAAATTCTGCAAGCTCCAGGGTTCATGGCCTCTTGCATTCTACTAATTCCATATGCCAGACTGCATATGAGGAAACTTCAGTGGTACTTCAAAACCCTTTGGTGTCAACATTCTCAGGACCTGGAAACTATTGTACCTATGATACCTTGTCTAAGGAAAGATTTACTTTGGTGGGCAGCAGCATGCAACCACAACAAAGGCCTACCCTTTTCACAACCCCACGCCGCCCATACCCTAACCACAGACTCATCAGACTATGCCTGGGGTGCACACATGGCTGACAGGTGCAGTCAGGGCCACTGGAGCCCAAATCAAATTAATTTGCACATCAACCAAAAAGAGATGCTAGCTGTTCAGCACGCTCTGACAGCTTTCAGATCCCCACTCTCTCCGGGGCCTCTACAAATCAAAACCGACACCACCACAGTGATGTGGTACATCAACAGACAGGGGGAACGCACTCTTACCCACTCTGCAGTCTGACCATGACCCTTTGGAACACTGCCTCAGCCATGCATATTCACCTGCCAGCACAATTCTTGCCAGGCAACCAAAACTCTCTGGCAGGCAACTTAAGCTGAAATCTCCTAGACCCACATGAGTGGCAATTAAACCACAATACCTTCTGCCTTGTGACCCAGAAATGGGGTACCCTGAAGGTGGACCTATTTGCCTCCCCCAACAACCAACAGCTCAACAAATTCTGCACCAGGGAACCTCACAGCAAGGTCTAGAAAATGGATGCCCTGTCCTTCCAATGGGTAAATGTCTCAGTCTATGCATTTCCCCCTCTACCTCTTCTTACCAGAGTATTACTCAAAATAAGGGAGGAAAGGCCAAATGCAATCCTGATTGCCCCAGACTGGCCACACCAACACCGCTACCCATTACTGCGCAGTCTGTCACCATTGCCTCCATGGCACCTCTCTCAGATTCCAACTCTCCTGACTCAGCAGAAGGGAGAGTTCTTGCATCCACAATTGCAGATCCTGAACCTGGCAGCCTGGCTTATTCCTTGACTTTTCCTCCAGGGGTCAGCCTAAGCAAGCAGGACCTGGACGTTATATGTGAAGCCAGATGACCCAGCTCTAGAAAATCCCATGCTGACAACTGGAAAAGGTATTGTTCCTGGATCCAGACTAAATGAGCTGACCCACCACAGCCCTCCTTACTTCTCATCCTGGATTACCCAGCAGACCTACTCCACAGGGGCTTATCCTTCTCTTCCATTAAAATCCATGCCTATGCCATCTCTGGATATTACAGCACTGAGCCACCTCTCATTTCACACCCTCTCATCAAGCAGTTCCTTAGAGGGGCTAACAACTTAAGGCCACCAAGAGAGCCCCTATCTCTGCTTGGGACCTTAACTTCGTGTTGGAAAAGCTCATGCTTTCCCCCCTTTGAGCCTGCAGCTTCAGCAGAGTTAAAATTCCTCTCCTAGAAAACTGCCTTGCCTCTGGGCATCTCTTTAGCTAGAAGAGTGTCTGAGCTACAAGCACTTATGGCTGTAGAACCCTTCATCATTTGCTGACAGGGTCTGCCGCCGGACTAACCCAACTTTCATGCCTAAAGTGGTGTCCAATGTGGCTCTCAATCTATTCATTTGCCCACCTTTTTCCCTAAACCTCAAAATAAGGGGGAAAGGATCCTACACTCTTTAGATGTGCACAGATAGCTCAGATTCTACCTGGATAGGACTAAGCGCTTTAGGAAATCTGACCAGTTACTAGTCAGCTTAGCACCAGGGGCAGAGGGCAAGGCCATATCAAAACAAACCATTTCCAAATGGATAGCACACTGTATCCATTTTTGTTACAAACACCACGCGAAACCACCCCCACAAGGGGTCAGAACACATTCCACTAGGGCAACTTCAACCTCTGCAGCCTTTATCAGAGGGGTCCCTGCCAGGGGACATCCTGGAAACTGCAACATTGAGTTCTGTTCATACCTTCACCAAGCATTACCACCTGCCTATCTTTTCCAAATCTGGGACAGGCTTTGCAACCGCAGTTCTGCAGGGCATACTAGCCATCCCCATCTCTTCTTGAATGCCTCCACCCATTCTTCAGCTTTGGGAATCAACCCAAGTGTGATGACTACAACAGTGAAACACAAAGAACATGGTACAGTTGCATACACTTAACATAAATGTAGTTGTTCGAGTGTATTCACTGTTGCAGTCCTGGTTTTCCACCCTCCAGCTCCCTTCTCTCTCTCTCTTCCTCGCTCTTTACAGGGCTATTGGTATTTACTTCCTACTAGTGGTGGTATTCCACCATAACCTAGCTCTGTATTTAGGGGCTCCTGACATTTGGGGCGAGAAAAACTGACGTAATGGCATTGGCTTCCTGTTTTTATACCACTGATGACCTGACATTAATCTTGAAGTGACAGCAACCGACACAAAATACTAAGCCTCTGGTATTCAGGCCGACTGAGGGCTAGCCCTGGCAGGATAACCCAAGTGTGATGACTGCAACAGTGAATACACTCAAACATCTACATTTATGGTAAGTTTACACAACTGTACTCTCTTTCTCTCTCTCTGGACTACCCTACCAGTGCTCCTGAGCAGTGGCCTGATTGCCTACCTTTGGAAGCAATCAGAGGAAGATTTCTCTCTCCGCCTTTCAGCCTGGCAGCCAATAACATCGGATTTCTGGGTGGAGACAATTACCAGAGATTACCATATCCCCTTCAATCTTTGTCCCAGACCACCAAGGCGAATCCCCGATATTCCACCCAGTCAGGCGGACACTGCAGCATTAGAAATTCAAAAGCTGCTTCAAAAAAAGAGTCATCCAGAAAGTCCCACCAGACCAAATAGGATCCAGATTTTACTCAAGATTATTTTTAGTGCCAAAAAACAGGGGACTGGAGGACAATCCTAGATTTCAGTGTACTGAACAAATTTGTTCAACAGACAAAATTCCGGATGTTCATGGTTCAGTCTATCATTCCATTTCTGGAGAAAGACGATTGGATGTGCTCTATTGATCTTCAGGATGCGTATTACCACATAAAAATGGACAAATGCTCCAGGAGATACCTCCACTTCTGCCTAAGAGCCAGTCAGTACCAATTTTTGGCACTGCTCTTTGGTCTCACCACAGCCCCCAGGGTGTTCACCAAATGCATGGCAGTGGTATCAGCTCACTTAAGGTTACATACAGAGATTCTGTGTGTTTCCATATTTAGACTACTGGCTCCTCACTGCCCCCGACAGGCATCTGCTGCTTTCCGCCTTGGACTCTGTTCTAAAGCTAGCAGAGTTTTTAGGCATCTCAGTAAATGGAAAACTCAATATTGTCCCACACGTAGGACATAGAATTCAATGGAGCAAGACTAAACACAAAATCCTGCATGGCTGTGCTTCCTAATTACAGACTGGTAAGGTTGAGGTCACAACTTCAGGTGATCCTCTCTCAAGACAGAGTTCTGGCTCTTGTAGTCTGACACCTTCTTGGGTCCATGGCAGCAACAATCACCCCAGTTCCTCTGGCGAGGTACCACATGAGGCTGCTTCAATGGCTCCTGGCATCTCAGTGGTCTCTGTTAACTCATCCAGTCTCCCATCCAGTCCGCATAAACAACTGATGCAAGCAGGATTTATATTGGTAGATGAAGCCAGAAGACGAATTATGGAGCCGTCCCTTTTCACCCTGTCAGCCCAAGGCCGTATTGACCATGGATGCATCCCTGATGGGGTGGGAGGGCATTTTCAGGGAAAGACGGTACAAGGCACTCAGTCCCCTCTAGAGGCCAATTTGCATATCAATGTGCTGGAACTGATGGCAGTGCTGGCAGTGCTGTTAGTGTTGCAAGTATTCCGAACTGCCCTCCCATCAGGGACAATTGCCATTTAGTCAGACAACAGGTCAGTGGTCTGGTACATCAACAAAGAACTGGGAACCAGATCCTACCTTCTAGGTCGGGAAGCCCTAAGAGTTTGGCAATGGGCAATCGCCTCCAACCGCTTTCTGTAAGCAACACACATCCCCGGAATGTGTGTTGCTTACACACATCCCCGGAATGTGTGTAAGCAACACACATTCCGGGGAATTCCAGCGTAATTGCGGACAACTGAGCTGATGCAGTCTCCTGCCTCATGAGTGGTCTCTCAATACCAATGTAGCAACAAGAATCTTTCATCAATGGGGTCAGCCTTGCTGCAACCTGTTTGCATCTCCCATAAACTACAAATGCAGCAGCTACTTTTCCATAGTCCCCCTTCAAGGGGAGTCCCCGAGAGATGCACCTCTCCACGATTGGTCCCCAGGACTTCTGTATGCCTTCCCACCAATCCCTCTAATTCTCCAATTTTTGAGGAAAGCCCAATGGTTGAGAAGCAAAGTGATTCTCATTGTAGCTTATTGGCCCTATCAAGTCTGGTTTCCCCTTTCTTTGGCCTCATCTGGTTCACCACCCGTGGACTCTGGATCCAACTCCAGATCTGTCATCTCATTCTTGGGGTTTGGTCCATCCCAATCTTCAACATCTCAAGCTGATGGCGTGGTTTCTCCACTTCCAGTAATTGCCAGGCGAAACAATTTGTCCTCCCCAGTACAGAAGATACTTTTGGCTTCTCATAAACCATCCACCAGAAAACGCTATCTTAGTTAATGGAAGAGATTTGTGTTTTGGTCTAATGAAAAGGGTATTGATCCTTTCTCAGCCCCAGTTGATAAGGTCTTGAAGTACTTAACCACCTTATTTCAGTTAGGAGCCTATACTTCAACCATTTGAGTTTATTTAGCTGCCATTTCAAACTTCCACAATGGATTCGATGACGATTCCTTGATATCTCACCATGTATGCAAAACCTTTCTTTAGGGCGCTTTTACATTTGAAACCACCTTTCAAGGAGCCCATTGCACCTTGGATTTTAGCGTTGGTCTTGCAGTGTTTGGTTAATCAGCCTTTCAAGCCAGCAGCCACCTGTGATATCAAGTTTTTTATCCTGGAGGACTCTATTTCTCATAGCCATCACTTCAGCCAGGAGAATTTCAGAGTTACAGGCTCTGTGTGTTAGTATCTGTATATCATTTTTCACAAGGATAGAGTATCACTCAGAACTAATCCCTCCTTTCTACCTAAAGTAGTGTCAGATTCTAATATTAATCAGACCATAGATTTACCAGTCTTTTTCCAAAATTTCTCAAATGAGAAGGAATATTGCTTGCATTTGTTGGATGTACACAGACAATTAAGTTTTTAACTGGATAGAACTAAATCATTTAGAAAATCAGACCAACTTTTTTTTATCTTTTTCAGGTGCTAGAGTGGGCAAACCACTTTCAAACGTTACTCTGTCAAAATGGTTGGGAGATTGCATCACTTTTGTTTATAGTCACAATAAGCTGGGCTTATCAAGAAAAATTAAGGCACATTCTACCGGATCTATTTCCACTTCAGTAGCCTTTCATTCCAGAGCTTCTGTGGATGACGCATGTGCAGCCGGATTCGCTATACAGTCTCGAAGTACTGAAATATCGAATTTCAGTATTTTGACACTGAATAGTCGAAAGCCCCCATACACGAAAACCCACAATCACAAATACCACAACCGCGACCATTCACACACACAAACCAAGACATAATCACACACACATACACCTACCTAACTAAACAAACATAACACACAGAAATGCACCTAACCTACCTGTAAGCAGGGGGACAAGCCCCCCCTGCACCCCCCATGTGGGGGGCTGTGCCCCGCACACACTCCCACTTATATATTATAACTCCGAAGTCACACTGCACACACACAAAACACCACCACTCTCACTCACACACACACACACACACACACACACACACTAAAATCCCTACCCAATATCCTCAAACAAATAACACTTACTGAAACCCCAGATAAATCCACAAACTGTACCACATGTAATGAATGCGACACCATGATAGCGGCGGATTCGACATTTCCAGATTCGACACTCGCATTCGGCATAGTGTAGTTTTGAGTAACTGCACTTTCCACTGTTTGGTCTCGATGTACTGAAATTTGAGATTTCAGTATGTCGAGATTGTCTAGTGTATCCACGCAGCCGCAACTTGGGCTACCCCCATACCTTTAGCACTCATTACAAATTGGGTATGGTCTCCAGGGGGAGAGCATCCTTTGGCTCTATGGTGCTCAGGAACATCCTTCCCTAGGGCCTCCCAATGTGTAAAGTAGCTAGGGACTCTTTCCTAACAGTTCAAGAAAGAATGAAGATTGACAATATCAGATAAAGAAGTTATATTTTTACCATAATGTTCCATCTTTGTTGTCGATCTTCATTCATTCTTGGCATCCCCACCCTCCTACCCCCTCTAAAAGACTCCTGGTGGTTCAGAACTAGTCCTGTGATCTTAGTAGGGCTGCTGCTCAGACAAAGCTTCCATGATTTTCTACTTTTTTGGGTAAAACTCGATCTGGAGGGAAGGGAGAGAGAGCCAGTTATGGGTAACTTTGGCTTGAGAGTTTCTGGCTGGCACAAACTTGTTATACCGGCCAAGTTGGTTCTGCGGGTCGGAACCAGAACCCAACAGTTCAAGAATGAATGAAGATCGACAACACAGATGAACCGTTATGGTAAGAACATAACTTCTTTTTCCATCATGCCTAAAGTTGTTTAAGTTTACCTTGAATTAGTGCATTCATCTCACTGAATTCTTTCCTGATTCTGGGGAAAGAATTTTGCATTCCCTTGATTTCTACAGACAAGTGATATACTTACCTGGATAAGATAGGATTTCATAATAATACCAATTCTTTATTTCCTTTTAAGGTAAGAAAAAAAGTGTTGCAAATTTTCAAGCAAACTATCTCCAAATGCTCTCAGGCAATTCAATTCTCCTCATCTCACCATGGAAAAAGACCCCTGCAGAATTTCGGCACACTCCACTACACTGTCTACCTAGAGGGAGTAGTTTTATACTCTATGCAAAGCATTTCACTAAACACTATAGAATTGACTCGTTTTCTAGACGTAGAACATGATTTGCTACATCTTTTCTCCAAGGTCTTCTGGACTCTGCTTTTGTTACTACAGAAGTGATTTAATGATAAAGATAGTACAGCTGCAGAAGTAAAATTACCATAACAGTAGACATTTGAGTAGGTCATGGTTGCAGAACTATCACCATCCATCCTTTCTCCCCTTATTTTTACTTTGCTGATTTTTTCTTGGTCAGAGTAGATATCACAGTCACTTTTGCCTGCCCCCCCACCCCCATTTTGGCATGACATAAATTGACATAGCAGGACATGATGCTTCTTTTGTTTGCAGCCTCTCTTTTATGGCAAGAAAGTTCTGACATTTTGCACCATTATATCCTGTTTATTCCAACATGTTCTCATGCTTAAATGGGCATATAGTGTTTGAGGAAGGGACTTAAAAGCTTTAGTATATTGGCTTGACATTTGATATCCTTAGCAAGCTACATTTCATGTAGCTTTATGCCACTGCAGCAGTGATCTATTTGAATATCTGCCAGTATGGAAAGTTTACTTACACCAACTGTACTTTCTCAGTTGAGCTATTACGCTCCTGTTAACCATAATAATAGTCTACCCTTCACTCTGCTCTCAGCCTTTGTAGATAGGTTTTCAGACATTTGCATAAAGTTAAACAGGGTCCTTATCATGGATTATATTCCCCAGAATTCATAATTGCAGCTAAGTCCATTGCGTTTTCATTATCTAGTGTTTGCCACTATGTCAAAGAAGGTTGTGTCTTGGCAGGGAGTGGAAGATATAGAGAAAAAAAAACATTTAAATTATATCCTGTTCTTTAGAAACAGATACTTATTGTGCCTTTATACATAGGTAGCCATTCCGATGCATTTTTATGGTTCTTGTCTCAATAATGTTAGAAATTGTGTACAAACAGCTTCTGTTGCACCTAAGCAACTTGTACTTAATTTCTGGCTGCTACCATTGCTTTAGGTCAGAATAAGGTATGCATGCAACTCTCTTGCATATTGTTGAATGTTTCTGCAGTTAACTAAATTTCATCATAGCTGGCTTTCTTCTCTTTATACACAAAATGTGTTCCACCTATAGTGTTAGCAATGTTGACATCTGATTTGTGATTCCATCGTCTTATTCTTTTAAAACTCCTGCCTTCTTACCTGCTGTAGACCTATTCACTTTCAAACTTGTTATTATACTTTAGGTTTATGTGAAGTTGTGTCATTCTGGACGTATATAGAAATGCACTGTGCACCAAAACCTTAATGATCTACTCTGTCATGGCAGTCATTTCTTTGCAGTAGTTTGGTGTACATTCACAGTCAACAGTGGATGTTTGCCATTGCATGTTTTATTTTAACCAAGTCTTTATGCTCAGTCTTTGTGTATTTATTGTAACTGGCAGATATTCATTGTGAGATCACTGATAGCATTATGAATCACAGGGTGAGGTTGCATTGTAGGCCGAAAACTGACCATCCAACCTGGCCTGCAGAATTCTGAATGTTCCTACACAAAGCTGCACTTCCTATACCATTAATATCAGTGTTATGCACAGTATAACATAGAGAGGCACCTTACACCATTTTTAATTTCTTTTTTGCTGCAAAGAGCATTCAGATGTCTGTACAATCCATGCAGTCTCCTTAGCTACAATAAGTATGCATTTGTTGATTTATCCTTTCTGCCATTGTAGAATAATTGCATCAAATTATAGGTATGCTTATTAGATCTTTGACTGAGATTCTTTTGAGGTTTGTCATCTCCTGGGAAGGTCAGCAGCAAATGTATTTGTGGCAAAAAAAGCCACTTAAGTCTCACCTTCAGTGACTTTTGCACCTTGAGCCTTCACATAAAATGGCCAAATGTAAACTTACTGCCTTTTTTGTACCAGAAAGATTCATTTGTGAAGGCCCAGATTTGTCTTTCTTCCATAAAGTATAAGCACTTCTTAATTTAGGACAAAGGGGTGACGCCCCTAAAACTGAAGAACAGATGTTCTTCGTGTTTCACTGTTGCAGTCATCACATTTGGGTTATCTGCCTGCAGGTAGCCCTCAGTCAGCCCGAATACCAGAGTTCTGGGATTTCTGTGTCAGATGCTGTCACTTCTTCCATGACGTCAGATCGTCAGGGGTATAAAACATGCAACCGACGCCATTGCAGCAGCTTTACTTGCCGGGCAGTGTCCGAAGCAGAAGCAGTTCGTAAGTGCTGGTCGTCCGCCTCCTGAAATTTTTGTTTTTCGAGTTTCAGACCTGAAGTAGATAAGTACGCCGTTGGGGATCCTTTTTTCTTGCTCTAACAGTCAGAAAAAGTTAATTGCCTTGCCTGTGGAAAGTAAATACCTCTCAGAGATTTTCATTCTTACTGCGTCACCTGTTTAGGCCCAGACCATGACGTTCCTCGCTGTCAGTTTTGTGCCTTGTTCAATGCCCAAAGTTTTTGTCGTCGGGCTATTTTTGTTGCTAAATTCTTTCACTCTCGTTCTCCGTATTCCGAAATGGCTTCTATAAGCCATCCGACTACCAATCTTCTGAAAAAACGTAAGGATAAAGACGGGGACAGACTGCATAGGCCGGTACTCAGTGAGGTGCCTTCGTAGCCCCTGATACCCGCTTCTGCAGATTCACAGGCCTCTGCTGAGACCCATTCGGAGTCCGGTATGCCGCAAGTTGCTTCTTTGACTTTGGAACCTGTGAATGTCTCTACGTTGGATGGGTCCAGAGATGCTGTGCAGGCACCGGCTTCTGAGGATGTATTCCATCCTTCCAATGTTCGTATTAAACCAACTTTTTTATTTTTGACTAAAACTACCAACTTTCTCAGGCCCAGAGTTCGCACTACGCCTAGAAAACCGATGACCAAAGCGCATGCTCAAGCTCCCATGCCACAGAAACAAATGCTTAGAATGGCTGAAGACCTTATAACTTTAATTAGGGGAAGCCAGCCTTCCCCCCCATAAGAAAAAGGATTGATTTTTCCTTCTGATTCTACAGACTCCGAGTCCGATGACTCTGATCCCTCTGATTACCAAGACATTCCCTTATCTATCTATGAGGATTCAGATGCAGAGTATTCCATTCCCTCTGCCTCCTCTCCAGAAGATTTTTCTTTTGGTGAAACCTTGCATACCTTAAGGGAGCATTTCCACTGGGAATGCCAGGACTACCCACAGTCCAAAAAGAGACTGAGAGAATTTTTAGACTTGCCTCAGTACAGGCCTCTAGCTCTACCCCCTGTCCTGGATATTGTAGATTGTCTTTGTGGAGTCCAGTCTTACTCCTGGTTCTTTACCACCAGCCCCTCGAAAGCCTGACAGGTACTACAGAGTACCAGACTCCCACAAATTTCTCTTTAAGAATCCCACTGCGGATCCAGAGACCATTTCCTAGGGACCTAAAGGTATTAAGGCCACTGCAGCCAAAAACCCTACCCCTTCGGACAGGGATTCTCGAGCTTTAGACAGATGGGGTAAGAAGGTGTACACCTCTGCAACTCTTGCCATAAGGGCTTTAAATTGCTAGTTTCACTTGTTGAAGTATCAGCAGCATATCATGGAATTAATTAAACAGAAAAAGTTATTTCCAGATTGTGCAGAGAATAGAGTTACAAGAATTAATGCATTCTGCAAACCAAGTTAGTAAACATACCTTGCAGGGTGGTTTTGATGCCTTAGAAGCATCTTGCAGGGCTGCTGTCACTGGGTCTGTACTTAGAAGGTATGGTTGGCTGAAGGAACAAATCCTGCCAGACCATGTCAAAGCAAAGTTACTGGATGCTCCATTGAAGCACCATTGGCACAAAAGCAGAAGTAGATGTCCTTCAAGGATGCATCTGCAGTCCTTACAAATGGGTTGTCCTGTCGTCAGGCAGCCCTTCGGTCGGCCGGATTCCAAAGTCTGGGTCTGGCTTCGGCTGGTGTCACACTTCACCCGACGTCATAGCTGCAGTTCTTCGGGTATAAAGGCATCAGCCGACGCCATTTTCCTCAGTCTTTCTTGCCGCGTGGCGCCCGAAGCAGAAGCTGTTCGCAAGTGACGGTCGGTCAGATCCAGAGATTACTACTACCGAATACTACTTCGAAGACTTCTAAAAAGCTAAGTACCCCGTTGGGGACTCTTTCTTGCCTCAGCCAATGTCAGAAAAAGTGAATAACTGTTTAACTTGTGGGAAACAAATACCTCATAAAGATTTCCACTCTTACTGCTTACCTTGTTTAGGCCCAGACCACGACGTTGTAGCTTGTCTAGCCTGTGCTTCTTTCAACTGACGGACGCTTAGACGTCGGTCGAGTTTGCTGAGCAGTTTTTCGGCTCTGATTTTGAGTATATTATGCCGTCGGATCCTCCGACTACACAAATTGCCAAAAAACGCAAAGAAAAGGACCGACACTCGCGGTCCGCGGTTTCGGCCAAAACCGCGGTTAAGCAAACCGCGAGTGTCTCGGTTTCGGCCGAAACCGAGCAAGCGGTCCTTGTTTCAGCCGAATCCATGCCTTCTACCGACGCCTCTTCTAGCCTGGTAGAATCGGCCTCTGAAATCCAACCTACTGCTGTGGTTTCTCAGGAATTATCGGACACTATCCCCTTGGATGTATCAACCCCTGCACGTGGAGCTGCTAGGCCTCCTGCAGCCATGTCCATTAAGGCCTTTGCCAGGGCTAAAGCAGCCAAAACTACTAAGTCTGTGCCTGTTAAGCCCCCCTCTCACAGGCCCAGCTCCAGTTCCCAAATGCTTTCTCTGGCAGAGGATCTCATCTCTTTAATAAGGGGATCCCAGCCTCATCCAGACAGGGCCTCTCATCCACCTCCAGAGAAGAGACCTAGAGCAGAGCCCCCTGAGCCAGTGTCCACGGATGATTCCTCTAATGATTCAGACAATCCAGACCCTCCAGAGGCTCCTTATTCTCCTTACGAAGACTCTGATGCTGAAGAGTCGATTCCTTCTGCCTCTCCACCTGAGGAATTTTCCTTTGGGGAAACCTTACATGCCATGAGGGAACAATTTCAGTGGCAAGGCCAAGATTTCTCAGACTCCAGGAAAAGGCTTAGGACCTTTTTGCATTTACCACAATATAGGCCTTTAGCTATACCTCCAGTTCTTTCTGTTGTAGACGATGCATTTAATGATGCTTGTACTGCTCCTGATTCTTTACCTCCAGCCCCTGCTAAGCCTGACAGGTTCTACAGGGTCCCGGACACACATCACCATTTATACAAGGCTCCTTTTGCAGATCCCGAGACCATCTCCCAGGGGCCTAAGGCAGTAGCATCTACCTCTGTTAAAAACCCCCTCCCCTCTGAAAGGGAATCCAGGTCCTTAGAGAGATGAGGTAAAAAAGTATACACCTCTGCTACTCTATCAGCTAGGGCCTTGAACTGTCAGTTTCATATGATCCAATATCAGGAGTTTATGCTTGATCAGTTAACTAAGAAACTGTCCTCTGATGAATCTTTAGATAAGAAATATGTTCTGGAAATGTTGCATAACATTCAGCAGGTTAGTAACCATTCTTTAAAATGCGGCTATGATGCACTGGAGGCTTCCTTTAGATCAGCCATGACTGGCACAGTTATCAGAAGGCATGCATGGTTGAAAGAACAGGCCTTGCCGGAGCATGTCAAATCAAAATTATTAGATGCTCCCATGGATAAGGTCAATTTATTTGGTTCTCCTGCTCAGCAGGTACTGAAGAAAATGGAAGAGAAGGCAAAATCTGTACAAACAGTGAAAGATTTCTTACAGGTCCAACCTCCAAGGTTTAGCAGGAACTGGCCCTCCAAAAATTGTTCCTTTCCAGACTCCTCTAAAGCACAGAGAGGCAGGAATAGGCGTTCAAGAGGCAGAAATCAATCCAGGGGTGCCTACAGGGGACGCCAGTGGCAGGGCAACAACCAGCGAGGCACAGACGCAGCTACTACCACTACAACAGGACAATCACAGTGACTTGGCTCTGGCACCGCCTACCAGGGAACAGATAGCAGCACCCTTAGGCGGAAAGCTAGCCTTATTTTCAAAAAACTGGCACTGCATCACAAGGGACAAGTGGATTTTGCAAACTATAGACCAAGGTTACAGGTTTCATTTCCATACTCTACCAGGAAAAAGAGGAATGCCAAACCTACCACCAAATCAAAAGGCAGAAGCTCTGAAACAAATAGCTCAATTAGCAAGAATGAGAGCTGTGGAAAAGGTACCATCTATGGAACAAGGAAAGGAATTTTACTCCAGACTCTTCCTGGTACCAAGAAAAGAGAAGAAATGGAGGCCTATTCTCGACCTGTCCGCTTTAAACACATTCCTCATTGTTCCAAAATTCAAAATGCTGACCCTACAGCAGCTTCTTCCCATGCTGGGCAAGGAGTCTTGGCTGGTAACTCTAGATCTCAAGGAGGCATACCTGCACGTCCCCATACGACCAAATTGCAGAAGATACCTCAGATTTCTTGCAGGATCAGAGCATTATCAATTCTCAGCATTGCCCTTTGGCTTATCTACTGCGCCCAGAGTGTTCACGAAATGCCTGGCATCAGTAATCACTCACTGCAGACTTCAGGGAATCCAAATTTACCCATACCTGGACGACTGCCTGATACAAGCGGACAACAAAAACAAGCTAACAGAAGACTTGCAAAGAGTCATTTACTTGCTGCAAGCCCTGGGATATACAGTCAATATAAAAAAGTCAAGGCTGATACCATCCCAAACAATAACCTTTTTAGGTGCAGAGCTGAACACATCGAAGCAGATGGCATTCCTAACTGTAGAAAAACAAGAACAACTTCCTCTCTACTTCTTGGCATTAACAAAGCAGAAACATCTAACAGCAAGAAAAGTACTGCAAGCCCTGGGCTTCATGGCATCCTGCATAATTCTGGTCCCTCATGCCAGACTGCATATGAGAAAGCTACAGTGGTACCTGAAGAATTTATGGTCTCAACACAGACACAGCCTAGAAACCAAAATTCCACTAATACCATTCCTGAAACAAGAATTTCTATGGTGGGCTCAGGCCTGTCAATCAAACACAGGTTTGCCCTTCTACAGCATTCAACCAAGCCAAACCATCACAACGGATGCCTCAGACCTCGGTTGGGGGGCCCACATGCTGGACAAGTGCATACAAGGCCTATGGACTCAAGATCAGCTGCACCTGCACATAAATCTCAAGGAAATGCTGGCAGTAAAACTGGCAATCCAGACATTCAGACCATTCCTCCAAGAAGGGCAGTTGATGATAAGGACAGACAACACCACAGTTATCTGGTACATCAACAAACAGGGAGGCACACATTCATACCCTCTATGCCGGATGGCACTGGACCTATGGAATGTGGCTCTGAGCTACAACATTCAGTTACAAGCAATTTTTGTACCAGGAAAAGAAAACATTCTAGCAGACATGTTAAGCAGAACTACCACGGATGCCCACGAATGGATGCTACACCCGGACATCTTCAAAGCCATCACAAGAAAATGGGGACTACCACAAATACTTATTTGCATCCCCACTCAATCACCAGCTCAAGAAATTCTGCACAAGGACGTACCACCCACTTGCTTGGAAGGTGGACTCCCTATCTTTCAGTTGGAAAAATCTGACAGCATATGCATTCCCACCACTTCCTTTGATGCACAAGGTGCTATTGAAGATCAAAGAGGACCGTCCAAGGATCATTCTGATAGCTCCAGACTGGCCAAGACAACATTGGTACCCATTACTGAGGAGCATGTCTCGGGAAAAAATGTGGACACTACCCTTGATCCCCTTACTGTTAACACAGAACAGCTACAACATCCTGCACCCAAACCTGAAAACTCTGCAGCTGACTGCCTGGAACATTACATAAGAGCAACTAACCCGAATTTATCCCAAAGGGTTAAAGACATTATCCTTGAGGCTCGCAGACCTTCAACAAGAAGAAATTATGCAGCAAAATGGAAAAGATATCTCATTTGGAGTACTGCAAAGGGAGAAGATGTGTCACTGGCAAATATAGCCAACATCCTGGAGTACTTGGCAGAGCTCTTCCATACAGGCCTGTCCTATTCCTCCATCAAGATACACGCATCAGCTATTTCGGCAGAATACAGCTTGGATCCCCCTGTCTTCTCGCATCCTCTGCTCAGGCAGTTTCTGAGAGGAATTAAAAATGTAAAACCTCCTAGGAAACCACCATTGCCAGCATGGGACTTGAACTTTGTGCTGGAAAAATTGACACTTCCTCCTTTCGAACCAGCAGCAACAGCAGAATTACATTACTTATCCTGGAAGACTGCTTTCCTGCTGGCAATCACCTCAGCAAGAAGGGTTTCTGAACTACAGGCTTTAATGGCAGTGCAACCCTTCCTGATCTTCCATCAAGACAGAGTGTCCATGAGAACAAATCCTACATTTATGCCTAAGGTGGTATCCAGAGTGTCTTTAAACCAGGCTATCCACCTACCTACATTCTTCCCCAACCCACAGAACAGGGGAGAAAGACTGTTGCATACCTTGGATGTGCATAGACAATTACGCTACTACCTGGACAGGACCAAGTGCAATAGAAAAACTGACCAGCTTCTGGTAGCATATGCAACAGGAAGGGAAGGAAAAGCAATTTCAAAACAGACAATCTCCAAATGGATAGGAAATTGCATTAGATTTTGTTACTCTTTCCACGGAAAGAAAACTCCAGAGAACATCAGGCCTCACTCCACAAGGGCTACAGCCACTACTACAGCTTTCTTATGAGGAGTGGCTACCAAGGACATTATAGAGGCTGCTACTTGGACCTCCGTGCATACATTTGCCAAGCATTATAATTTACCTTTATACTCTAGATCCCGAGCAGGTTTTGCCTCTGCTGTTTTGCAAGGGATCCTAACTGCACCATAATCTCTCTTCATTCCTCCTCCCCTAGTTTGGCTATGGTATTCTACCCATTTGTAAGGACTGCAGATGCATCCTTGAAGGACATAGTACAGTTTTGTACCTACCATAAATGTAGATGTCCGATAGGAATGCATCTGCAGTCAGGATTACCCACCCGCCTTCCCCTGTCTGGTACTCCTACGGTATTTGCCATCTTTCAGCTAGCTTGGAGGGGATCTATTATGGTGTATTTGTTTGTATATATGTACATACATGCTTATTTTATGTGTCTGCTCTCTACTATTTGGAAACATTGGCATTTATCCAAATTTAGCCATCCAAGAGGGCACCTGGCATCTGGGGCAAGAAACACTGAGGAAAATGGCGTCGGCTGATGCCTTTATACCCGAAGAACTGCAGCTATGACGTTTGGTGAAGTGCGACACCAGCCGAAGCCAGACCCAGACTTTCGAATCCGGCCGACCGAAGGGCTGCCTGACGACAGGACAACCCATTTGTAAGTACTGCAGATGCATTCCTATCGGACATCTACATTTATGGTAGGTACAAAACTGTACTTTCTTAAAAATATGGAGGAAAAAGCTAAATATATGCAAACTGTTAAAGATGTCTTACAGGTACAGCCACCTAGATTCAGTAGGCATTGGCCTTCTAAAAACTGGTCCTTTCCAGTCCCTCCCAGCCCTTCTCAGTCCAAACCCAGGGGCAACAGACCACCAAGACTACAGTCTCTGGGTATGCAGAGAACTAAGCAATAGAGTACTCCCATCCCTAAAACCGGGAGTGGTAAGCCAGCCGCTTATGGCAAAAGTTCACAATGACTTGTCTATCGTTCTTCCCTGCTATACCCAAGTACTTGCACCCCTAGGAGGAAAACTCGCCCTACATGCTGAAAAATGGGATGTCCATTACCCAGGACCAGTGGGTCCTAAGCATTGTATCCCAGGGATACAGATTCTACTTCCACTCACTCCCAATCCCAAGCAGGGAGCCAGACCTTCCTCTAAACCAGTTGGCAGAGGCTCAAAAGCATGTACTTTCTCTTTTCAGTATCAGGGTTGTTCAACCTGTTACAATAGAGCAGAGGGGACAGGGTTTCTATTCCAGACTGTTCCTGGTGCCCACAAACGAGAGCTCATGGTGCCCTATCTTGGATCTGTCCATTCTCAACACCTCCCTGGGGGGGGGGTCCCAAAATTCAAAAGGCTTAACACTACAACAACTGCTTCCTGTGCTAGCCAGACTCCTGGCTAGTCACCCTAGACTTAAAAGAAGCTTATCTACACATCCCCACAAGGGAATCTTGCAGGGAATATCTGCGTTTCAGGGCAGGCTGTATGCACTATCAGTAATCTCCACTTACCTTTGGCTTATCTACTGTACCTAGGGTATTCTCAAAGTGCCTGGCTTCAGCCATTGAATACTTCAGGCAGAGAAATATTCAACTTTACCCATACTTGGACGATTGCCTGATTCAGGCGAATAGTCAGGAATTGCAACTTTAGCACCTGGCATTTGTAAAGAGACTTCCAACTTCTCTGGGGTACACCATCAACGAAAAGAAATCACATCTGGTGCCCAGCCAAAATATTGTATTCCTGGGAGCAAGCTTCCACACAACTTCCCAGATGTTATTTTTCACTCCAGAAAAGCAGATTCATTTGACAAACTACTTCAAACTAATGGCCTCCAAGACCCAGCTATCTGCAAGAAAAATGCTGCAAGCCCTAGGGTTCATGGCATCATGCAATCTACTAATTCCATATGCAAGACTGTATATGCGGAAACTTCAGTGTACTTAAAAAGTCTCTGGTGTCAACTCTGTCAGGACTTGGAAACACTGATTCCTATCATTTTTTTGTTTAAGGGCAGAGTTCCTTTGGGCAGATGCTTGCAACCACAACAAGGGACTTCCTTGACCTCAACCCTTCACCGCCCAAGTCTTGTCAACAGGCGCATCAGACTATGCATGGGGGGGCTCAAATGGCAGGCAAATGCATTCAAGCCAAATGGAGACCAGGACAAATTCACCTACATATCAAACAAAAAAGAAATGTTAGCTGTACAGAATGCTCTGACAGCATTCAAATAACTTTTCCTTCCAGGACAACTCTTGATAAAGACAGACAACACCACAGTTATGTGGTACATAAACAAGCAGGAGGGCTCTCATTCCTACCAACTCTGTAGGTTAGCCATGGCCCTGTGGAACACAGCCTTGAGCAACCAAGTGCACCTGCAAGCTCAATTCCTGCCAGGCAAACAAAGTACACTGGCAGACGACTTAAGCAGAAATCTAATGGCCCCACGAGTGGAAAGTGAAAACCAAATCATTCAAGCTTCTGATCCACAGATGGGGACCACCAGAGATGGACCTCTTTGCTTTCTCTCAGAACTATCAATTGAGCATATATTGCACCAGAACTCCCCACTGCCAAGCATGGAAAGTGGATGCTCTGTCCTTTACATGGGAAAAACTTTCAATCTATGCCTTTCCCCCCTCTGCCCCTCCTCTCGAAGGTTCTACTAAAGATCAAACAGGACCAGCCAAGGACAATCCTGATTGCACCAGACTGGCCACGCCAGCACTGGTACTCACCTTTGAGCATTCTGACAGTACTGCCACCATGGCACCTGCCTCAGTCCCCCCTCCCTGCTGTCCCAGCAGAAGGGACAGATTTTGCATCCACAGCCACAAACCCTGAACCTAGCAGCCTGGCTCATCCCCTGAACTCATCACCAGCAACCCTCAGTAAACTGGTGCTGGATGTCATCCTTGAGGCAAGGAGGCCTAGCACTAGAAAATCCTATTCAGAAAGTGGAAAAGATACTGTTCTTGGAGCCAGTCTTAAGAAATGGACACAACTGTGCACAGCTTACCTCATATACTAGATTACTTAACAGAAATGATCCACAAAAGCCTATCCTTCTGTTCAGTTAAGATTCATGCCTCTGCCATCTCAACTCATTTATAATAGAGCCACCTCTCTTTTCTCATCCTGTGGTCAAACAGTTCCTGAGAGGAGCCAAAAATCTAAGACCCCCCGAGGAGAGCTCCCACACCAGCCTGGGACCTTAACTTTGTGTTGGAAAAACTCACACTCCCACCCTTTGAACCTGCTGCTTCAGCAGAGTTAAATTCCTCTCCTGGAAAACAGCTTTACTTCTAGCCATCACTTCCGCAAGAAGAGTGTCTGAATTGCAGGCCCTTATGGCCGTGGAACCCTTCATGATCTTCCATGCGGGCAGGGTTTCTCTCACGACTTAACCCATCATTTATGCCCAAGATGGTATCTAGTGTGGCTGTAAACCAATCCATTCATTTTCCAACCTTTTTCCCTAATCCTCAGAATAAAGGGAAACTGATCCTGCCCTCTCTGGACCATGCACAGGCAGCTTAGATTCTTTCTGGACAGGACTAAACCTTTCAGAAAATCTGACCAGCTGCTAGTCAGCTTTGCTATAGGGGCATAGGGCAAGGCCATTTCAAAGCAAACCATTTCTAAATGGATAGCATACTGCATACATTTCTGCTGCAAACACCATGGGAAACCTAAACCACAGGGGATCAGAACACATTCCACTAGAGCTACATCAACCTCTACAACATTTCTCAGGGGACACCCTACCAGGGACATCCTGGAAGCTGCAACCTGGAGCTCTGTACACACCTTCTCCAAGTATTATCACTTACCTATCTTTTCTAAATCCAGAGATGGATTTGCCTCAGCAGTCTTACAGGGCCTGCTTGCCAGCCCTAATGCTTTTTGACTGCCTCCACCCATCCTCAGCTTTGGGAATCAACCCAAATGTGATGACTGCAACATTGAAACATGAAGACCATAGTATGGTTGTGTACACTTACCATAAAAGTAGATGTTCGAATGTATTCACCGTTGCAGTCCTGATTACCCTCCCTCCAGCCCCCTGACCTCTCTATACTTCTACCTATTCTTCTTTGTTTGGCCATATCTTATAGCATTGGTATTTACTTTCTACTGGGGGTGTTCCACACCATGTAATTGCTTCCTATTGTGGGGGCTCCTGTCATCTTGGACAAGAAAAACTGATGTAATGGTGTCTGCTGCATGTTTTAAACCCCTGACGATCTGACGTCAAGGAAGAAGTGACAGCATCCGACTCAGAAATGTCTGGACTCTGGTATGAGGGCCGACTGAGGGGTTACCTGCAGGCGGATAACCCAAATGTGATGACTGCAACAGTGAATACACTCGAACATCTACATTTATAGTAAGTGTACACAATTGTACTTTGTCTTCTGCAAGGGTGAAACAAAGATTCCAAATGTAAAAAAGATGGATAAAAGCTAGCTGTTAAACCATCCAAAGGCAGAGAGAAAACCATCGAGAGATAGAGATCGAGAGAGAGAGACACCTTTGTAACTCTTTCAGGGTCTTGGATCTGAGCCAACAATATACTACAGACAGATTCAAGGCTGTAGCTCCTCCCTTTCCCATGATGCCCTGCCTCCCACTGACCCCCAGATCTTGTTTGCCGTGTATCCTGTGTGGACATGTTTCAAGTGGCTCTAGCTAGATCAGTGCTAGTTGTTGGTAGTTCTAGTGTGGTAGTTTAGCTGAGTTTAAAGTAATTGGTTAAATTATGGTTGATAAATCATCTGACTTTAAGAAGTCCTCCTTGTACGGTCGGAAAGTGCCTCATTCCGACGCGCGCAAAGATTGTGTATATTGCTTGGGCACTCTGCACCTGGCGGTTGAGTGCGACTTTCGTGCTGTATTTAACCCCAGGGCCTTGGCAGTGCGCCACAACAAGCTTTTGCTAAAGGGTCTGGCCCGGGGGGGGGCTTTGTTTTCCCCCCGAAGGCTTCCTCTTTCAATCTGAAGAGGAAGACCCTTTCTGTCCAGCCAGTTCCCTCAAAAAACCCACGGCTGTTGAATCCTGAGTCTCTGGATCTGACTCCAGCCCGGTCCATCTCTAAGCCGAGAGCCGCGGAGCAGTCTCTTGGATCCAGGGCCTATCCGGATCAGAGGCCATAGGATATGACTAAGATCATGCCAGTTCGTCTGATTTGTCCGCTGTCTCAGACCTTCGGATCCATCAGGGCTGTCAGACCAAATTATACTTTTGGAAAGAGGTATTTGCTCCTTCTACCTCTAAACAGTGGTTCCAGTCTGCTCCAAGACATCAGAGCTGCACCCCAGCACATGGCAGTAGGTCAGGGAGATCTCCCTCCAAGTCTACCCACTCCTTTTCCTCCTCTTGGCCTTCTAGGAGTCTCTTTCCATCAGACATGGACAGGATGATGAGCTTCATCAAGACTCAGATAGAGTTGAGGCTCCTGGCTTCTCCTGCCCATCCAGCCAGGGGAGCCTCACCCCTCCCAGTTTTGCATTCTCCTCATCCAACCCCAGTGGCTTTGGATTCCAAGTGATCAGAATGTGTGTGGTCAGATTCCAGCGTGGCAGTGTGGCCCCCCCCTTCTCGACCCCATTGCAGTCCCTAGCTTATTCTGCTCCCCCATCCTCGGAGCGGGGCTTGTCCCATCCTGGAGTGATTAACTTCAGCTCAACAAAGAGGGCAGATATTCATCCTTCATCTTGGTGCTTCGGCTTTCAATAGCTCTGGGCCAGTATCATCCGGAGGTCACGGTGTTGTTTCTGGACACGTTCCTCCTCTCCGGGGTACCTCTCCCTCGGATGTGGGGGATGGGCCCTCTTCCAGCCCCTGTGCTTTACAGGTGGTAGAGAGGACCTTTTCCAGGTCTGGAGTTTCATCTGCTACACCTTCCGGTCCCTCCCTGCCTCTCTGTAATTCAGCTGGATAGACCTCCCATCCTGTCCAGGGTCAGCCCTCCCGATCAAGCCTTCAGGAGGGG